>NW_007190736.1:0-989 GCF_000164805.1 Carlito syrichta
CCAAAGTCCCGAATTACAGTCCTTGAAGTGTCTCCAGAAACTTTAGTAGTAGTTTTCCTTTCTGGGGCTTTATGACCTTCAGAGCTTGTAATCGCCTTTCTTGTCCAGGTGTCTCCGTTACTTTTCTCTTATCCTGCCATGCTTGTTTCTAAAGAAAACTCAAAAGGAGCTTTTAGTAATGTTTCCCAGGCCCCCAAGGTTGCTTTCTGTCTTTAGCTAAGTTATCATAAAAGTGTCTGATTAGTATATTATGAGTTCAGTGAAAACCCACTTTATAAATGTTAACTTAGAGTTTTAACTATTGAATTAAGTAAAAACCTTAAAGATATCTTTATCCTAAGTCAGTGAAAACAGTGTTATAAATCACCTGCATAACTCCTATGTAAGTGTTAGAACTTATAATGAATTCATAATGAACTTACTATAAACTTGTGCTTTTAAAAAACCTTATGTCTAAACACTAAACTACATAATTCTAAATCAAATAAGGAGTGGATATACTTACATCATTTATTACTTAAGCAATATCTAGTAACTTATAACCAAGTGAAAGAAAGAATTCTTGATGTGCTTCAGAGTTTAACCCTTGCATATGTTAGAAAAGGTCAAGCGGCATAGTGGGAAATGGAAAAATGAGCCATGACATTTCCAGATTAGCTGTGAGTACTTCACATAAACATGCCATTTTCTTCTTCCACAACTGCACGGAATTTCTTCAGCTGTACCAACAGCAAAGACAGAAGACAGAAGGGCCTCAGCTGCCCGGACTCACTTTGTGGCTGGGGGTCCTCAGCGCACCTGGACTTTGTCAATCAGGCGGGCCTCCAAGGCTGGCTCCCAACAGTTTTCTTTCTTTTTATGTACAACAGGTCATCTGATATGCTCAGATTTGGAGCATCTATTTATTCAGAGGGCTGGGATGTTGAGGCTGCCCTGTGAACCATGGCATTACCATATCTCTGAGCTGCTCTTTACAGCTATTAGAATTC
>NW_007190737.1:0-1120 GCF_000164805.1 Carlito syrichta
CAGTGAAAACCCACTTTATAAATGTTAACTTAGAGTTTTAACTATTGAATTAAGTAAAAACCTTAAAGATATCTTTATCATAAGTCAGTGAAAACAGTGTTATAAATCACCTGCATAACTCCTATGTAAGTGTTAGAACTTATAATGAATTCATAATGAACTTACTATAAACTTGTGCTTTTAAAAAACCTTATGTCTAAACACTAAACTACATAATTCTAAATCAAATAAGGAGTGGATATACTTACATCATTTATTACTTAAGCAATATCTAGTAACTTATAACCAAGTGAAAGAAAGAATTCTTGATGTGCTTCAGAGTTTAACCCTTGCATATGTTAGAAAAGGTCAAGCGGCATAGTGGGAAATGGAAAAATGAGCCATGACATTTCCAGATTAGCTGTGAGTACTTCACATAAACATGCCATTTTCTTCTTCCACAACTGCACGGAATTTCTTCAGCTGTACCAACAGCAAAGACAGAAGACAGAAGGGCCTCAGCTGCCCGGACTCACTTTGTGGCTGGGGGTCCTCAGCGCACCTGGACTTTGTCAATCAGGCGGGCCTCCAAGGCTGGCTCCCAACAGTTTTCTTTCTTTTTATGTACAACAGGTCATCTGATATGCTCAGATTTGGAGCATCTATTTATTCAGAGGGCTGGGATGTTGAGGCTGCCCTGTGAACCATGGCGTTACCATATCTCTGAGCTGCTCTTTACAGCTATTAGAATTCCTCACGAGGATTTGATCAGGATTCACTGTGAAAGAGTGTGTGAAAGTGCTCTGATAAAAAAGAAAATAAATGGGGTGGATGCAGTGGACCATGCCTTTAATCCCAACACTTTGGGAGGTCAAGGCAGGCATCAAATTAATATTTGAGGACAGGAGTTCAAAATCAGCTTGGACAACATAATGAGACCCTAATCTTTACCAATTAAAAAAAAGTAAAGAAAGTGAAAAAAGTGAAATGAACCTCGTTTAAGCTATGGCTGAGCCGGTTATAAACCCTTCAGCCTTAGAGAAAAGGAGTAACACTCCAGGGAGCCAGTGACCCTGTCCTTAATAACGCTGTCCTATGAGAACTATTTCCTCTTTCCGCATCATGAGTGCTGCTCAGTAAG
>NW_007190738.1:0-1028 GCF_000164805.1 Carlito syrichta
TTTTATGTCCCAGATTGTGTTTTATTTAGAGACTGTTCCATAAGAAACAGAAAAATGCATATCTGCTTTTGTTTGGTAAAGTAGTATTTAAATGTCAATTAAATCCAACTAACTGATGGTTCTGAGTTCTACAGTGTACTTGATTTTTATTGCCTCGATATGTCCATTTCTGATTGAAGCAGGTTACAATCTCCAACTATGATATTGGATTTGTGAATTTCTCCTTAAAATTCAATCAGTTTTAATCTTATGTATTTTGATGCTTTGTTGTTTGGCACATACACGTTGAGGAGTATGTCTTCTTACAGTAGTAACCTTTTTATCATTATGTAATACTCGTCTTCATTTCTGATAACATTCATTTCTCTGAAGTCTGCTCTGACTGAAATTAATATAGCTACTCACTCCCACTTTATTTTGGTTAGTGCTAGAATTGTATACTTTCTCCATTCATTTATTTTTAATCTATATGTGTATTTATATTTAAAGCATATTCCTTGTAGACAACATAAAGGTGGGTCTTGTTTTTTGACTCACTGTTTTAAATGGTACACTTAGATGATTGATATTTAATTTGATGAATGATATTATTGGATTAATATCTAATGTATTTGTTATCATTTTCTATTTGTTGTTCTTATTCTTTGTTACTATTTTTTGTCTTCCAGTTTGTCTTTGCTTTTCCTGGTTTTGGCTGACCATTTTATATTTTATTTCCTTTCATTTTTTTAACATATTATTTATGTTTTTAAACTTTTTTAGTGGTTGCTCTAAAGTTTGTAATACATCTTTACAATTAATTCAACTCTACTGTTTTCTGTCCCTCCCTCCCTTCCTCCTTCCTTCCTTTCTTTTTCTTTCTCTCTTTCTCCCTTTCTTTCTTCCTCCCTCCCTCCCTTCCTCCCTGTCTCTCTCTTTCCTTCTTTTCTTTTTGAGTTGGAGTTTCACTCCGTCACCCAGACTGGAGTGCAGTGGCTGCTCCCAGCCACTGCAGCCTCGACCCGCTGGGCTCTGGCGATCCTTCTGCG
>NW_007190739.1:0-708 GCF_000164805.1 Carlito syrichta
CCTTGCAGTGGTGCCAGACTCTGGTCACTGTGAGCAAATTCCATCTGCTGTGTCCTGCTTTTTTTTTTCACTCATTTTGTTGGGGCGCACAAGGAGATTCCTTGGGAGAACTTCAGGAAATTGACAGCCACTTGGATGAATTTGGATTCAATCATACTCAGGGATCTATCACAGAAACAAAGAACAGAGGACCCTACATTGTTACTCATAAGCGAACCTTGAACAATCATCATAATCCTATAAGAAAGGGATTGGCAGCAGTGGGAAACTGCCGGAGACAGGGGGTGGGATTGGCAGTTGAGGGAAACTGCCAGGGGAGGGAGGAACATGCCTCAACAACAAGGGCCCCTGCATAATCAACGTTTGTATACTTAACCCTGAATTGTACCCCATATCTTAAAAAAAAAAAGAGCCTGCCTCCGTGGCTCAGCCTGTAATCCCGCGCTTTGGAAGGTTGAGGTGAGTGGGTTGCCTGAGCCCACGGGTTCGAGACCAGCCTGGGCAACTTGGCGAGACCTCATCTCTACAATAAATCAAAAAATAAGCCGGGCGTGGTAGCACATGCCTGTAATTCTGGCTACTCGGAAGGCTGAGGCGGAAGGATCGCCGGAACCCAGCAGGCAGAGGCTGCAGTGGCTAAGAGTGGCCACTGCACTCCAGTCTGGGTGACAAAGTGAGACTCCAACTCAATAAATAAATAAATAAATA
>NW_007190740.1:0-778 GCF_000164805.1 Carlito syrichta
TCACTGTGAGCAAATTCCATCTGCTGTGTCCTGCTTTTTTTTTTCACTCATTTTGTTGGGGCGCACAAGGAGATTCCTTGGGAGGACTTCAGGAAATTGGCAGCCACTTGGATGAATTTGGATTCAATCATACTCAGGGATCTATCACAGAAACAAAGAACAGAGGACCCTACGTTGTTACTCATAAGCGAACCTTGAACAATTATCATAATCCTATAAGAAAGGGATTGGCAGCAGTGGGAAACTGCCGGAGACAGGGGGTGGGATTGGCAGTTGAGGGAAACTGCCAGGGGAGGGAGGGACATGCCTCATCAACAAGGGCCTCTGCATAATCAACGTTTGTATACTTAACCCTGAATTGTACCCCATATCTTAAAAAAAAAAAAAAAAGAGCCAGCCTCCGTGGCTCAACCTGTAATCCCGCGCTTTGGAAGGCTGAGGTGAGTGGGTTGCCTGAGCCCACGGGTTTGAGACCAGCCTGGGCAACTTGGCGAGACCTCATCTCTACAATAAATCAAAAAATAAGCCGGGCGTGGTAGCACATGCCTGTAATTCTGGCTACTTGGAAGGCTGAGGCGGAAGGATCGCCGGAACCCAGCAGGTAGAGGCTGCAGTGGCTAAGAGCGGCCACTGCACTCCAGTCTGGGCGACAAAGTGAGACTCCAACTCAATAAATAAATAAATAAATAAATAAATAAATAAATAAATAAATAAATAAATAATAATTTAAAAACTATAAAAATCATTTTTTAAAAAGACTTCAGGATAAGCTAATTTT
>NW_007190741.1:0-820 GCF_000164805.1 Carlito syrichta
AGACTCCAACTCAATAAATAAATAAATAAATAAATAAATAAATTTAAAAACTATAAAAATAATTTTTTAAAAAGACTTCAGAAAATAAGCTAATTTTCTAAGACAGCTTCTGTCAGAAAATATCGTTATTCTAACCCCGGACTAATAGATTGGCTGAAGGTAAAGTTTTCAACTAGGAAACATTTTTGTCTTACAATAGTTAAGGTGTGCTTTAATTTTCTTTTCACACTTTTCTGTCTCTTGTTTTTTTTTTCTCTCTCAAAACTTCTGTCCCTTTGTCAGAGTTCTTGGGATATTTCCTTATCTTCTAACCTGTTGTTTGTTACTTTTACCTTGGCCAACTATTTATTTTTACTTTTGTTACTCCCAGCTTCCTTTTATTATATTAAGGTTGTCGTATATTTATAGATATGCATATACAATGTATATATACACAAATCTATACATATGCATGTATCTTTTTACTCTCAGGATATAGATTAGAGTTGTTACTTTTTTAGAAGTTTCAGTGCATTCTCAGAAGTATGTTGTTTCCTCCAGTTTCCACTTTGCTGTTTCATTTGGTTTCTATCTTTTGTCCCATATATGGCAATTACCACTTGTTCTTATTCAAGACTGAGGCCTCAAAAGCTGATATGGATTGTGGTACCTCCCTACAATGGGACATCACTCCACCATAAACATGAGTAAGTTACTGGTACATACTATAACACGAACCTACCTCCACGATATTAAGCCATGTGAGAGATGTCAGACACAGAAGTCACACATTGTATGATTCCATTTCCATGGAATGACCAGAACAGATAGATCCCTGAAA
>NW_007190742.1:0-853 GCF_000164805.1 Carlito syrichta
TGAAGGTAAAGTTTTCAACTAGAAACATTTTTGTCTTACAATAGTTAAGGTGTGCTTTAATTTTCTTTTCACACTTTTCTGTCTCTTGTTTTTTTTTTTCTCTCTCAAAACTTCTGTCCCTTTGTCAGAGTTCTTGGGATATTTCCTTATCTTCTAACCTGTTGTTTGTTACTTTTACCTTGGCCAATTATTTATTTTTACTTTTGTTACTCCCAGCTTCCTTTTATTATATTAAGGTTGTCGTATATTTATAGATAATGCATATACAATGTATATATACACAAATCTATACATATGCATGTATCTTTTTACTCTCAGGATATAGATTAGAGTTGTTACTTTTTTAGAAGTTTCAGTGCATTCTCAGAAGTATGTTGTTTCCTCCAGTTTCCACTTTGCTGTTTCATTTGGTTTCTATCTTTTGTCCCATATATGGCAAATGCCACTTGTTCTTATTCAAGACTGAGGCCTCAAAAGCTGATATGGATTGTGGTACCTCCCTACAATGGGACATCACTCCACCATAAACATGAGTAAGTTACTGGTACATACTATAACATAAACGTACCTCCACGATATTAAGCCATGTGAGAGATGTCAGACACAGAAGTCACACATTGTATGATTCCATTTCCATGGAATGACCAGAACAGATAGATCCCTGAAAACAGAGCAGAGACTGGTGGTTTCCAGGGGTTGGGAGATGGAGAGAATGAGAAGAAACTTAACAGGAACAGTATACTTGGAGTGATGGAAAAATTTTGGAACTGGAGAGAGGTGATGATCACACACCACCATGAAGGTACCAAATGCCACTGCATCACTCACTTTGAAATGTGCATTTCTGGACTGG
>NW_007190743.1:0-1196 GCF_000164805.1 Carlito syrichta
AGTCAGCTGTCTAGTCAGCTGCTAGCTGGTTACATCAACTAGTAAAGTCAGCTGCTAGCCACCTGGCTAGGTAGGTAGCAGGCTCATAAACCAGCTGGCTAGAGGACTGGCTAGCTAGGTAAGTCAGCTAGTTAAGTGAGCTTTCTGGACGGCTGTCTAGCTAGGTGGCTAGCAAGTTAAGCCATCTGGCTAGCCAGATGGCTATCTAGTTTAGTCAGCTACTTAAGTCAGTTGATCAGCTGGCTGGCTACCTAGGTGTCTGGCAAGATAAGCCGGCTGGTTAGCATTCTGGTGAGGTAGGTGGCCAGCTATTTAAACCGACTGGCTAGCCGGCTGACCAGCAGGGTGACTGGCTAGTTAAGGTAGCTGGTTATCTGACTGTCTAGTCAGCCAGCTGTCTATTTAAGCTGACTGGCTAGCCAGCTTGCCAGCCTGCTAGCAAGCTAGCTGGCTGCTTAGCCTGCTAGCCAGCCAGGTAGCTAGCTAGTTAAGCCATCTGGCTAGTCATTTAGCCAACCAGGTAGCTAGCTAATAAAGTCAGCTGGCTAGCCTGGTAGCCAGCCAAATATCTCTTCAGCTAGTTAAGTCAGCTAGCTAGCCAGCTATCTACTTAAGTCAGCTAGCTAGTCAGCTAACTAGTCAGTTAGCTAGTTAAGTCAGCTAGCCAACTAACTAGCCAGTTACATAGCTAGTTAAGTCAGCTGGCTAGACAGCTAAATAGCTTGTTTGCTAGCTAGTTATCTCAGCTAGATAGCCAGCTAGCTAGTCAGGTAGCTAGTGTAGTCAGTTAGCAAATCAGCTAGTTACTTAGCTATCTAGTCGGCTAGCAAATCAGTTAGGTGCTCAGCTAATTAGTGACTCGCTCATTTTCCATCAGGTAGGCTAACTAGTCGGCTCCTTCACCTGCCTACTGGTCAGCAAATTAGTTGGCTCGCTTACCAGTAAACAGGTCAACTAATTTGCCAGCTCGCTCGTAAGTCAACAGGACAGCTAAATATTCACCTTGCTCGCCAGCCAACTAGTTAAGTCAGTTCACAAGGTGGCTCATTAGCCTACCGACTAGATAAGGCAGCTCACCAGTTGGCTCACTCGCCTGCAAATTAGTTAAGTTGGCTCACCTGTCAGCTAACTCGTCAGCCAACTTCTTAATTCTTCTGACCAGTCAGCTCTCTCGCCAGCTGACTAAATTCGGCTGA
>NW_007190744.1:0-830 GCF_000164805.1 Carlito syrichta
GGGAACTGTACCATAGGGCTAAAATAAAAGGAAACAGCTGTTGCCTTGCTAGACCCTGGTGTGGCCATGTGCTCTTGGAGCTATGACTGTTGCCACACTTCCTGGCTTTGGCCACTTCCCCCACCTTGGGGAGGTGAATCGTCTCTCTCTAATTTACTTTTAAATAAACTATATTTTCTATTTGAAAAAAAGGAAACTCAGCTAGGTAGGAGGACCAGGCTGGAGGGGTTGTACGAGATGTATCTTGAGGAAGGGATAAAATGACTGCCAGGTGGGGAAGGAAGTCAGAGGTGGAAAAGCATGGATCACATTCACAGCATAGCGAGTGGCCTGGCGGGCCCAGTGTTCAGAGGAATCAGTGGAAAACAAGCTGGAAAGGTAAGGTTATCTGACAAGGGTGTGTGTATGCAGCGTATTTTGGAGTAACTTTGAGAAAGGCATCACTTTTGATTTTGAAGAAGCAGTTTCTCTCAGCTTCTTTGGTATTTGAACTCTGATTATGCACAAAATCGAGGAGAGAGTAAACTAGTGAGCATATCTGGAGTTTTCCAAATATTTTATTTCGTTGTCAGTATTGTTTGCTCTACTTCTTGACTTTATTCATTTCTCTTTGTGCTCTGTCTGTTTCTTCACCAACTTTTTTCACAGGGGTGATAAAGCCCTAAGGATTTAGCTCTTCTCAGTTGACATCACATTTTTTATAATACTAAAATTTTGTAACCCCATCGCTGACATCCTTGCCAAGACAAACTCTTCAGAACTGTCTCTGAGCTCAAGACTGTTCTTTCTTTCTTAGCATTGGTATTTCTCCAGTGGTGTATCAGCCAGTG
>NW_007190745.1:0-1680 GCF_000164805.1 Carlito syrichta
CATGTTGCCACACTTCCTGGCTTTGGCCACTTCCCCCACCTTGGGGAGGTGAATCGTCTCTCTCTAATTTACTTTTAAATAAACTATATTTTCTATTTGAAAAAAAGGAAACTCAGCTAGGTAGGAGGACCAGGCTGGAGGGGTTGTACGAGATGTATCTTGAGGAAGGGATAAAATGACTGCCAGGTGGGGAAGGAAGTCAGAGGTGGAAAAGCATGGATCACATTCACAGCATAGCGAGTGGCCTGGCGGGCCCAGTGTTCAGAGGAATCAGTGGAAAACAAGCTGGAAAGGTAAGGTTATCTGACAAGGGTGTGTGTATGCAGCGTATTTTGGAGTAACTTTGAGAAAGGCATCACTTTTGATTTTGAAGAAGCAGTTTCTCTCAGCTTCTTTGGTATTTGAACTCTGATTATGCACAAAATCGAGGAGAGAGTAAACTAGTGAGCATATCTGGAGTTTTCCAAATATTTCATTTCGTTGTCAGTATTGTTTGCTCTACTTCTTGACTTTATTCATTTCTCTTTGTGCTCTGTCTGTTTCTTCACCAACTTTTTTCACAGGGGTGATAAAGCCCTAAGGATTTAGCTCTTCTCAGTTGACATCACATTTTTTATAATACTAAAATTTTGTAACCCCATCGCTGACATCCTTGCCAAGACAAACTCTTCAGAACTGTCTCTGAGCTCAAGACTGTTCTTTCTTTCTTAGCATTGGTATTTCTCCAGTGGTGTATCAGCCAGTGGTTTAGCCGTTGTGGTGTGGAGGTCATGCTGATTAATAATAGTCACTAGATGTATGCTAACTTATTTGTTAGCCCTTTGATTTATTGTGAAATTTTTCTGACTCACTTATCAAATGCGTTTGCTACTAAACAAGAAAAATACTTCAAAAAATGTATCTGATTCATTTGTGTTGACATTTGAAGCTCATCAAAATCATGTTCTTTTTTTTTTTTTTTTTTGAGTTGGAGTCTCACGCTGTAGCCCAAACTGGAGGACTGGAGTGCAGTGGCTGCTCCTGGTTACTGCAGCCTTGACCTGCTGGGCTCCACCAATCCTTCCACCTCAGTCTTCCAAGTAGTTGGAACTGCAGGCACTCACTACCACACCCGGCTAATTTTTGATTTATTGTAGAGATGAGGTCTTGCCAAGTTGCCAAGGCGAAGCTTGAACCCGTGGGCTCAGGCAATCCACTCACCTCAGCCTCCCAAGGTGCGGGATTACAGGCTGAGTCACCGAATCCAGCTCAAAATCACGTTCTTAATGATTCTAAAGTACGTATACAGAATTGTTCATGAGTATGTTCTTGATTAGTGAAACATCAGTTGTGTTTATATGTATGTGTTACCTATATGAGGTCCTTTTGATTTCAAAAAGAGCGGGTAAAGGCCAGCTTTCATGTTTCTTCTGCTTTTTCTTACTTTTATATTCAGACAGAAAATGTGAAAAGGGTCATCCTTTTATCATATCAGTAGCTACAATAGGCTGCTGAACTTGGTAAGATTGCTTGTCTATAGGGAGAAAATCTTGCTGTAGATTTTGAGTAAGAAGTTAAAATGTGTGTGTGTGTGTACACTCACACTCCACTTTAAATGTCTTCACTTTGAATGTCAGTGTTGTATTTTCAGGCATACGCAAGCTTAATGATTTGCCTGACTGTATCATTTCTTCGGGAATG
>NW_007190746.1:0-746 GCF_000164805.1 Carlito syrichta
GGCCACCACAGCCTCGACCCACTGGGCTCCGGCGATCTTTCTGCCTCAGCCTTCCTAGTAGCTAGAATTACAGGCAAGCGCTACCATGCCCGGCTGATTTTTTGATTTATTGTAGAGATGAGGTCTTGCCAAGTTGCCCAGGCGGGTCTCAAACCCGTGGGCTCAGTCAATCAACTCACCTCAACCTCCCAAAGCGTGGGATTACAGGCTGAGCCACCGAGCCCGGCTAAAAAAAGTTTTTAAAAAGTTGAACATAATCAAGTAGGTAATATGATACCATTTCTGAAACAAGATATTCATATAAGGGAATGCCTTATTTATAAGCTCTGCTTATCAAAAATTTTATGTTAAGTTCTCAGTAGTGATTATTTCTGGGTGAATGCTGGTTTGTTTTTTTTTTCCTTTTGTACATCTTTATTCTTAAAAGAACAGGCATCACGGGTATGATTTTAAAGCAGCCATAGAAGGAGCAATGGAATGAAGCCAGCATGACTGCAGAGGGCAGGGCACTTTGGAGCCAGGGTGGTCAGAAGGATGCTTGTGTGGAGATAGATGTCAGCAGACCTGGCCCCAGAGGGCTGATGCACCCACTGTTGTAAATAGAATGTTTTCTTAATGAAGCTTCCGCTATTGTTTAGTATCCAGTTTAGCAAACCTATCTTGAGTGCCTGCTGGGAGTCAGACACATCATTAGGAGTACAAATCTGCATATGTTGGGGGAAATCCTGCAGGGAGCAGTCCACCCC
>NW_007190747.1:0-802 GCF_000164805.1 Carlito syrichta
CATTTATTGTAGAGATGAGGTCTTGCCAAGTTGCCCAGGCGGGTCTCAAACCCGTGGGCTCAGTCAATCAACTCACCTCAACCTCCCAAAGCGTGGGATTACAGGCTGAGCCACCGAGCCCGGCTAAAAAAAGTTTTTAAAAAGTTGAACATAATCAAGTAGGTAATATGATACCATTTCTGAAACAAGATATTCATATAAGGGAATGCCTTATTTATAAGCTCTGCTTATCAAAAATTTTATGTTAAGTTCTCAGTAGTGATTATTTCTGGGTGAATGCTGGTTTGTTTTTTTTTTTCCTTTTGTACATCTTTATTCTTAAAAGAACAGGCATCACGGGTATGATTTTAAAGCAGCCATAGAAGGAGCAATGGAATGAAGCCAGCATGACTGCAGAGGGCAGGGCACTTTGGAACCAGGGTGGTCAGAAGGATGCTTGTGTGGAGATAGATGTCAGCAGACCTGGCCCCAGAGGGCTGATGCACCCACTGTTGTAAATAGAATGTTTTCTTAATGAAGCTTCCGCTATTGTTTAGTATCCAGTTTAGCAAACCTATCTTGAGTGCCTGCTGGGAGTCAGACACATTATTAGGAGTACAAATCTGCATATGTTGGGGGAAATCCTGCAGGGAGCAGTCCACCCCCTCCCATCCCACCCCCAGAAGAAGGGCAAATACATACAGCTATCTGTATGCAAACAAAAACAAAGAAAGAAATGAAACAAATCTGGTAGACAGGCCCATTCCACTAGATTGTTGGGAAATGCATTCTGGGACAGTCCTTCTGAGGCCGGCTTGACCAG
>NW_007190748.1:0-858 GCF_000164805.1 Carlito syrichta
ATACAATTTAACTTCACGGGAAATGGGACTCCGCATGCAAATTCGCGCGTGCAAACTCCCTGCCGCCCCCTACTCCAGCCACGCCCTAAACTCTCAAGAGACATCCCCCCTCACCCTCCAATGCCACCTCCTCCTCCAGATTCATGGCTGTTTCCTTCTGTCCTGCCCTGGCTGAGAACCCCAGACAAGGTGGTGTTTGTAACTTGTGCATGAGACCACACCGCAGCTCAATGTCTCTGTCCTGTGTACTCACACTCACACATGCGCACACACTCACACTACTCCCCTCTGGTGGATTCCCTGAAGCCTGCTCTGACGAGGCTGGTTGGAGTCCCAGTCCTTGTTGAAAGGACACTGAGCCAGTCTCTTCTGATACACAACTAATATTGTACATGCAATTTCACACAACTTTGGGCCACCTGCATAACCTTAAACAATGCAAGACAAAGACCCATGTCTGGAGACAAATGCCATGCCATACCCTAACACTAATTATTTTGAAGTTGGGTGGAATCCTTCTGTAGAGTAAAACACTATGCAAATGCAAATAAGTGAACAGCTGATGCTTACATATTTTTAAAACTATAATTTTCAGGTTTGGCATTCATGAAAGACTTAGACTGTTGTCCTTATTAATGAACTACCAAAAAATTGTGTTAGGACTTAAAAGTTAATTGTAACCTTTCCAACTTCTTACAACTCTGGTGATTGTTTAGGTCAATAGAGTTATTGTTATGCAAAGAAAGAAATGACACTATGACCCATAATTCAATTATGTTTATTTGTCTTGAGTATCTGAAAACAAAAGGTCACTCCTGCTGGATTATTCATCTAAGTTACTGCCTGAATATAATAATA
>NW_007190749.1:0-798 GCF_000164805.1 Carlito syrichta
GAATATGAATGTACTCAATGCCATAGAACTGTATACTTACAAAATGGTTAACAAGACTGGGCATGGAGGCTTACACCTGTAATCCTAGCACTTTGGGAGTTCTAGGCGGGAGGATCACTTGAGTCCAGGAATTAAGACCAGCTAGGCAACATAGCAAGACCTCATCTCTACAGAAAATTTAAAAATTAGCCAGACATCGTGTGGCACATGACTGTAGTCCCAGTTTCTCAGGTGGCTGAGGTGGAAGGATCACCTGAGCCCAAGAGGTTGAGGCTATGGTGAGCCATGATCAGTCATTGTGATTGTCATGATTGTGCCATTGCACTCCAGCCTGGACAACAGAGTGAGACTCTGACTCAAAAAAAAATACAGAATGTTAACATGGTAAATTCTATATTATACATATTTTACCAAGATAATACAAGCCCAAAAAATTTTTTGATTTTCTACTACTCCCAAAAATATACGTACAATGAAAGACACAGAACTTAACTTCGCTGTGATATGAGTTTCAATAGATGTATTTACCCATGTAACCACCATCCAAAGCAAGACAGTGTCTTCCCATCATTGCCCAGGCCTCTTTCTAAGTTACTCCTCCTGACACCACGGATACTGAACTTCACACAGAGTATGTGTTCTTTTTCGTTTGACTTATTTTCCTGAAAATGTTTTTGAGATTCAACCACTGTTGAATGTATCATTATCTCTTGGTTTAGCTGAATAGTATTCCATTTTATGAATATATCAAAATGTATCATACCACTCTTCTGATAATGGACACTCTAGATAGTCCGG
>NW_007190750.1:0-921 GCF_000164805.1 Carlito syrichta
TTAACAAGACTGGGCATGGAGGCTTACACCTGTAATCCCAGCACTTTGGGAGTTCTAGGCGGGAGGATCACTTGAGTCCAGGAATTTAAGACCAGCCTAGGCAACATAGCAAGACCTCATCTCTACAGAAAATTTAAAAATTAGCCAGACATCGTGTGGCACATGACTGTAGTCCCAGTTTCTCAGGTGGCTGAGGTGGAAGGATCACCTGAGCCCAAGAGGTTGAGGCTATGGTGAGCCATGATCAGTCATTGTGATTGTCATGATTGTGCCATTGCACTCCAGCCTGGACAACAGAGTGAGACTCTGACTCAAAAAAAAATACAGAAGGTTAACATGGTAAATTCTATATTATACATATTTTACCAAGATAATACAAGCCCAAAAAATTTTTTGATTTTCTACTACTCCCAAAAATATACGTACAATGAAAGACACAGAACTTAACTTCGCTGTGATATGAGTTTCAATAGATGTATTTACCCATGTAACCACCATCCAAAGCAAGACAGTGTCTTCCCATCATTGCCCAGGCCTCTTTCTAAGTTACTCCTCCTGACACCACGGATACTGAACTTCACACAGAGTATGTGTTCTTTTTCGTTTGACTTATTTTCCTGAAAATGTTTTTGAGATTCAACCACTGTTGAATGTATCATTATCTCTTGGATTAGCTGAATAGTATTCCATTTTATGAATATATCAAAATGTATCATACCACTCTTCTGATAATGGACACTCTAGATAGTTCCGGGACTTTCAATGTTATGAATAAAGCTGCCACATACAGTATGGACACACCTTTTTTGTGGACATATGCTTTCCTTTCTCTTGAATAAATACCTAGAAGTAGAATTCCTTGGTTGTGAGGCAGACATATGCAAAATTTTCTAAGAAACTGCCAAAGGGTTCCTGCAAGTG
>NW_007190751.1:0-743 GCF_000164805.1 Carlito syrichta
CCTCCCAACACCCCGGACCCAGCGCCCCAGGCCTCGTGCATTTTCACACTCCCAGCACCCAGGGCTCTCTCCTTGAGCTGGGACAGTCATTTTCTCCTGCCCTCAGACATTAAAGCTACTAGTTCTTGGGCCTTTGGACATTGAGACATGCACCAACACCTCACCCTTGCCCCCTTGTAAGTGCCTCAGACCTTCAATCTCTGAATAAGAATTGCACCATTAGCTGCTTAGGTTCTCAGGCCTTCAGACTCATACTGAGTTGCACCACTGGCTTTCCCGGTTCTTCACCTGGTTTATATCATGGGACTTCTCAGCCTCCGTAATGGCATGAGTCATTCTTGTAATAAATCCTCTAATATATATGTACATATGTCCTATTGGTACTGTTTCTCTGGAGAACCCTCACTCATTCTGATTTAGTACCAAGAGTGACTCTAGAACAGAATTTCTTTTTGACTTGAAGTCTCACTCTGTCACCCAGACTGGAGTGCAGTGGCACACTCCCAGCCACCACAGCCTCCACCTGCTGGACTCCAATGATCCTTCTGCCTCAGCCTTCCAACGAGCTGGAACTACAGGCGTGTGCTACCACGTCCGGCTAATTTTTTGCTTAATTGTAGAGATGAGGTATCGCCAAGTTGCCCAGACAGGCCTCGAGCCCGCGGGCTCAGGCTCCCAAAGACAGGAATTACAGACCGAACATCTCAGCCTCCCAAGCATGGCATTACAAGCTGAGCCACTGA
>NW_007190752.1:0-991 GCF_000164805.1 Carlito syrichta
GACCTGCCTCAGCATCAGTGCAATAGGTCAAAGCAGCCTCCTTGGACAACTGTCATTTGTTACTAGCAAAAGGGTACTAATGTATGCAAACTAAAATTACTTCAAAGAAAAGTAGTGGGGTAGCTGAGCATGGTGGCTCACACCTATAATCCCAGCGTTTTGGGAGGCCGAGGTGACAGAATGGCCTGAGCCCAGGAGTTTGAGACCGGCTTGGGCAAATTGGTGAGACCTCATCTCTACAATAAATCAAAAAGTTATCCAGGCATGGTGGCGTGTGCCTGTAGTTCCAGCTTCTTGGAAGGCTGAGGTTGGAGGATCACCTGAGCCCAGCAGGTCAAGACTGAGGTGGCCGTGAGTGTGCTACTGCACTCCAGCCTGGGAAATGAACCGAGACTCCAACTCAAAAAAAAAAAAAGAAAAAAACAGGGTGGTTTATACTTGTGATGTTCACTGGTGTGTAGTCCAGTTAGTTTGCTGCTGAAAAGGAGGGGTGGGTTCCCATGGGAAGTGTGTGAATTTTCCCAGACTCCTGTGGTGTCATTCACCACCTGAAATCCCATTTCCTAGATCTTTCTTCAGAATGACCTCTCAGATACATTGGCCCTAAATTAAAGTACCTACTGTTACCAATGAGTCCTTGAGATCCTGGCTAAATTTTCTGGCAAGTAAGAATAGAGTACAAAATGTTTGCTGGTATTTAGTCTACCTGGAATGTCCTGTCAGTGTTTTTGGGAAAATGTCTTTTGGGCTAAGGAACAAAGCATGATCAGGCAGACCTAAGCTTGCAAACAGCTCCATCACTTCCAACTCCTGATGCACAGGCATCCTAGCTAAGTTAATCTCTTCATTATTTGGAAAAAAAAAACAAAACAGAAACACTATGCTTGTTTCCACTTTTCAGGCTGTATTCATATCTCCTTTAAATATGTCCTCTACCCACTCTATCATCCTCAAAGTCCTATGTAAGTTCCATTTCTTGGGGAAAGTTGTT
>NW_007190753.1:0-898 GCF_000164805.1 Carlito syrichta
AGACTGAGGTGGCCGTGAGTGTGCTACTGCACTCCATCCTGGGAAATGGACCGAGACTCCAACTCAAAAAAAAAAAAAGAAAAAAACAGGGTGGTTTATACTTGTGATGTTCACTGGTGTGTAGTCCAGTTAGTTTGCTGCTGAAAAGGAGGGGTGGGTTCCCATGGGAAGTGTGTGAATTTTCCCAGACTCCTGTGGTGTCATTCACCACCTGAAATCCCATTTCCTAGATCTTTCTTCAGAATGACCTCTCAGATACATTGGCCCTAAATTAAAGTACCTACTGTTACCAATGAGTCCTTGAGATCCTGGCTAAATTTTCTGGCAAGTAAGAATAGAGTACAAAATGTTTGCTGGTATTTAGTCTACCTGGAATGTCCTGTCAGTGTTTTTGGGAAAATGTCTTTTGGGCTAAGGAACAAAGCATGATCAGGCAGACCTAAGCTTGCAAACAACTCCATCACTTCCAACTCCTGATGCACAGGCATCCTAGCTAAGTTAATCTCTTCATTATTTGGAAAAAAAAACAAAACAGAAACACTATGCTTGTTTCCACTTTTCAGGCTGTATTCATATCTCCTTAAATATGTCCTCTACCCACTCTATCATCCTCAAAGTCCTATGTAAGTTCCATTTCTTGGGAAAGTTGTTCTTAAAGACCCCACTGGTAGCTTTTTCTAGTCATCTATTGCACTTACAGTGTGCAACATTTACTTAAAACAGTCAGAGATCTGGATTTTAAAAAATGTGGTATATATATGCAATGGAATATTATGCAGCCATAAAGAAGACAAACATATGGACTTCACAGCAACTTGGATAGGTTTAGAGTTGATCATACTCAGTGATCTATCACCAAACAAAGACCAGAGTACCATATGTTCTCATTCATAAGTGG
>NW_007190754.1:0-1551 GCF_000164805.1 Carlito syrichta
CGAGACCTGCCTCAGCATCAGTGCAATAGGTCAAAGCAACCTCCTTGGACAGCTGTCATTTGTTACTAGCAAAAGGGTACTAATGTATGCAAATTAAAATTACTTCAAAGAAAAGTAGTGGGGTAGCTGGGCATGGTGGCTCACACCTATAATCCCAGCGTTTTGGGAGGCCGAGGTGACAGAATGGCCTGAGCCCAGGAGTTTGAGACCGGCTTGGGCAAATTGGTGAGACCTCATCTCTACAATAAATCAAAAAGTTATCCAGGCATGGTGGCGTGTGCCTGTAGTTCCAGCTTCTTGGAAGGCTGAGGTTGGAGGATCACCTGAGCCCAGCAGGTCAAGACTGAGGTGGCCGTGAGTGTGCTACTGCACTCCAGCCTGGGAAATGAACCGAGACTCCAACTCAAAAAAAAAAAAAGAAAAAAACAGGGTGGTTTATACTTGTGATGTTCACTGGTGTGTAGTCCAGTTAGTTTGCTGCTGAAAAGGAGGGGTGGGTTCCCATGGGAAGTGTGTGAATTTTCCCAGACTCCTGTGGTGTCATTCACCACCTGAGATCCCATTTCCTAGATCTTTCTTCAGAATGACCTCTCAGATACATTGGCCCTAAATTAAAGTACCTACTATTACCAATGAGTCCTTGAGATCCTGGCTAAATTTTCTGGAAAGTAAGAATAGAGTACAAAATGTTTGCTGGTATTTAGTCTACCTGGAATGTCCTGTCAGTGTTTTTGGGAAAATGTCTTTTGGGCTAAGGAACAAAGCATGATCAGGCAGACCTAAGCTTGCAAACAGCTCCATCACTTCCAGGAACTCCTGACTCACAGGCATCCTAGCTAAGTTAATCTCTTCATTATTTGGAAAAAAAACAAAACAGAAACACTATGCTTGTTTCCACTTTTCAGGCTGTATTCATATCTCCTTAAATATGTCCTCTACCCACTCTATCATCCTCCAAGTCCTATGTAAGTTCCATTTCTTGGGAAAGTTGTTCTTAAAGACCCCACTGGTAGTTTTTCTAGTCATCTATTGCACTTACAGTGTGCAACATTTACTTAAAACAGTCAGAGATCTGGATTTTAAAAAATGTGGTATATATATGCAATGGAATATTATGCAGCCATAAAGAAGAACAAACATATGGACTTCACAGCAACTTGGATAGGTTTAGAGTTGATCATACTCAGTGATCTATCACCAAAACAAAGACCAGAGTACCATATGTTCTCATTCATAAGTGGGCCTTGAACAATTATCATAATACTATAAGAAAGGGATTGGCAGTAGTGGGAAACTGCCAGTGGAGGGACAGTGAGGTTGGCATTTGAGGGAAACTGCTAAGGGAGGGAGGGGCATACCTCATCAACAAGGGTACCTGCATAATCAATGTTTGTATACCTAACACTGAATTATATCCCACATCTTTAAAAAAAATATAAATAAATAGTCATAGGTAACTTTTAGCATTGTTTACCTGTTTCATGTGTTAGCCTTTTCTCCACAACTACTGGTAAACTACTTTTGGGAAGGCATTGCTTTTTTATCTTTATC
>NW_007190754.1:2764-5114 GCF_000164805.1 Carlito syrichta
AAATAATGAGAATCGACGATATATAAGAACATCCCATTATTCCTTCATGGGACAATGAGGTGCTGACCTCTGGGAAATTCTCCTTTGACACAGACCATCATCATCACATGCTTGTTCATGGCACTTTTGGCCAGGATTGGTCACTCTCATCTTACCTGTTCATGTCGATCTACCAGATCATCTGGTCTCCAGCCCATCCGCTGCCACTGTGTGGACTGTCACTGGTGCCTCCTCTATGTGACTTCCACGTGACTCTTGCAAACTTGGCCACAGACCTAAAGCCCAAGTAGCAAATAATACAGAGCAGTGGTGCTCAACCCAGGCAGCCCATTAGAATCATTTGGACTGCTAAAATGTCTCCATGCCCAGGCCCTACTTAGATCAGTTAAATCAAAGTCTCTGGGGGAGCTGATGGGAACCCAATCTTCAGAGAATTAAGAGCTTGCCAGGTGGTTCCAATGAGCTGTCAAGATCGGGAAGAGAGCCCAACTTGGTAGAGAACCTCAACCAAACATCCTGGAAGAATATGGACTGTATTTGCCAAACAAATAAGTTTCACCACTATTCCTAACAAAATGCAATAAAAGCGCTCAAGTAAAGCATTTAGGACTGATGAAACGAAATGAATTATTGGAAGAGGGGAAATCCTAAAAATGACATAAGTGTGCCTTAAACATTTCACTGGGACCTCAACATACAGTACTTTCATTCAGGGTCAATGTCTCATATAAAGCCAAGGCACTCCCTCTGAGCACAAATCCCTCACTTGGCATTCCATGTCATTTTTCTCACCCAAGCAGCATTCATGATATCTCATCTCTGATTTCCAGTTACAGGGAAGGGGAGTCTTATCTTTCACGGTTGCTTTACTCACACTTAACTCAGCAGAATTAAAGCATTTACCATTTGACCTGCTACTCTTTCCAAATATGCAACTTATCTTTACACAGAAACAACTTTTCCACTCATATTTTTAGAGTGTCTACTTAATTAATTTGCCTATTTGCAATCCAGGCACAATTGACATAAAAACAACTGGCTAGACAGGGCATGGTGGCTCAAGCCCGTAATTCCAGCACTTTGGGAGGACGAGGCGAGAGGATTGCCTGAGCCCAGGGGTTCAAGACCAGCATAGGCACCTTGGTGAGACCTTGTCTTTACAATAAATCCAGAAAAATTATTGTTCATGATAAAAAATATTGATATAAGTTGGAGGACAAGCCAATGTGGCAGGTGTACAGTTCGTGGCTGGGCAGGAAGGCGGGTTGCTGGTGCAGCACCCACAGAGGGCTGGTGCGGGTCTGTAGGGCCAGTGGGCGGAGGCGGTGAGGTCTTGGGTGTGCCTGAGGGACTCCTGGTGGTCTCCATCAGAGACCAGATCTTGGGCTTGCTGTGGGACACTCCCTGCAGGCCGCCCGCCGCAAAGTTGGGGCTCAGCAGGCGCATGCTGCCGGGCTCCAGGCCCTCCTTGGCAGAGTGCAGGGGCTAGTCTTGGGGCTTGAGCTACTCAGCTGTCACCAGCTGCGAGCGTGAGTCCTGAGTCTGCAATGTTCGCACAGCTCGGTCTTGTCCTCATTGTCTTCGTTGCTCTGGTCGCCATCGTGTGGATGTCGATGCTCTCCAAATCAATCTCATTGTCATTCTCGGCCTTCTCTGGGTCGCCATTCGTGTCACTGCTAAAAAGGGCATAGTCCTCCTGGTCCTTGCTGCTCACATCCCACGTCAACTTGTTCTCCTTCTTGAGGCGCAAGCGTGCGTTGGGGAACCAGGTGGAGACCTGCGTGAGGGTCATCTTGCTAATGATGCCTAGCATGATCTTCTCATCCTTGGTGGAGTAGGGGTTCTTGCAGTGTTCGTTCAGTGAGGCCTTGAGTATGCTGGTGCTCTTGTGTGTGCGTTCTTGGACCACCCGGAGGTCCTCATACTGGAACTGGCCATAGGGGTTATAGGCAGGTGTCCTGTGCATGACAAAGGTGGCCTGGTCACCCTGGGGTTGTCCTTGAGCTCATACTTGAAGCCCTGCAGCAACCCGCAGGGCCAGCATCCAGAGGGAAGAGGGAGGTGTGAGAGAGAAAGAGAGAGACCTGGGGCCAGAGAGGTCTGGAGCAGCTGCTGCTGTAGGCACAAAGCCTTCAGTTTTTTGGTACGGGAAGGCCCCTCAATCCACTTCATGGGCGAAAGGAGGGTCAGAGGCAGGAGCCTCCCTTTCCACCCACAGCAAAAATCGATTGTTGTCATTCTAGAAAAGTTACAGCAAGCACACCTCTTTGGAAGGGCATGCAGGAGCCGCAGTCCCACATGGTCCCCTGGATGCCCACCTCCCCACCACCAGCCACTCCAAAACCTACTG
>NW_007190755.1:0-848 GCF_000164805.1 Carlito syrichta
ATTCACTTAAAACAGTCAGAGATCTGGATTTTAAAAAATGTGGTATATATATGCAATGGAATATTATGCAGCCATAAAGAAGAACAAACATATGGACTTCACAGCAACTTGGATAGGTTTAGAGTTGATCATACTCAGTGATCTATCACCAAAACAAAGACCAGAGTACCATATGTTCTCATTCATAAGTGGGCCTTGAACAATTATCATAATACTATAAGAAAGGGATTGGCAGTAGTGGGAAACTGCCAGTGGAGGGACAGTGAGGTTGGCATTTGAGGGAAACTGCTAAGGGAGGGAGGGGCATACCTCATCAACAAGGGTACCTGCATAATCAATGTTTGTATACCTAACCCTGAATTATATCCCACATCTTTAAAAAAAATATAAATAAATAGTCATAGGTAACTTTTAGCATTGTTTACCTGTTTCATGTGTTAGCCTTTTCTCCACAACTACTGGTAAACTACTTTTGGGAAGGCATTGCTTTTTATCTTTATCTATTCCCCACTATATCTCCCAAAAGTCCTGTTGACTGCTTTCAAATACTACATTAGTATTGGTTGTTAATTGATTGATTGATTGATCTCAAGAGTATTCTCTAAATTGAGCACAGAAGGCAATGATCAGAGGCAGGTTACAGATCAACAAAATCTCTCTTGACAGGATAGGCAGGGCTTTGAAGAAAGAAAGGAATATGACTGACCAGGCAGAAAGAGAAAGTAGTGGAAATACATTAGCTATGTACAGTGTATCCTCATTTTTGTAGATACCCTATTTATGAATTCACCTACCTCCTAAAACTTATTTGCAACCCCGAAGTCCATACTCAAGGTACTTTTCCAGTC
>NW_007190756.1:0-825 GCF_000164805.1 Carlito syrichta
GCAGTGGAAAAAAATGATCAACAAAGTGAAGAAAAAACTTGTTCAATGGGAGAAAATATTTGCAAAATTTTTGTTCAACAGGAGAATGATATCCAGAATATACAAATAATTCAAATAACCCAACAGAGGAAAAAATCTAAATAACAAACAAAAAATAATTCATTAAAAAATGGGCAAAGCATCACCCCCCTTGGGTCTCCTCCCATTGTGGGAGCTTTCTGTCCTCTCAATAAATCCTGCTTTCTCAAAAAAATAAAAATTAAAAATTAAAAAATGACCAAAGACATGAACAGACACATGCAAATTACCACCCACATGTATATCAAAAACTGCTCAACATTTCTATCAAGGAAATGCAAATCAAAAACACAATGAGGTATCATCTTTCCCAAGTTTGAATGTCTATTATTAAAAAGACAAAAAGTAACAGATTTTGAAGATGCAGAGAAAAGGGAACTCATATACACTGTTGGTAGGAATATTGTTAGAAATGTAGTGTCGTTTCTATGGAAAAACAGTGTGAAACATTCGTAAAAAACTAAAAACAGAATTACCACTCAATTTAATAATCCTACTACAGGATATCTACCTGAAGGAAAATAGATAAAATATCAAATAAATACCTGCACTCACATGTTTGTTGTAGCCCTATTCACAAAAGCAAAGCTATAGAATCAACCTGTGTCCATCAGCGAATAAATGGGTAAAGAAAATGTGATATATATACACAATGGAATGTCACTTGGCCATGCAAAAATGAAATCATGTAGTTGCAGCACATTGATGGAACTCTCTTGACCATTATCTTAAGTGAAATAAAGCAGA
>NW_007190757.1:0-1085 GCF_000164805.1 Carlito syrichta
AATAACAAACAAAAAATAATTCATTAAAAAATGGGCAAAGCATCACCCCCCTTGGGTCTTCTCCCATTGTGGGAGCTTCTGTCCTCTCAATAAATCTGCTTTCTCAAAAAAATAAAAATTAAAAATTAAAAAATGACCAAAGACATGAACAGACACATGCAAATTACCACCCACAAGTATATGAAAAACTGCTCAACATTTCTATCAAGGAAATGCAAATCAAAAACACAATGAGGTATCATCTTTCCCAAGTTTGAATGTCTATTATTAAAAAGACAAAAAGTAACAGATTTTGAAGATGCAGAGAAAAGGGAACTCATATACACTGTTGGTAGGAATATTGTTAGAAATGTAGTGTCGTTTCTATGGAAAAACAGTGTGAAACATTCGTAAAAAACTAAAAACAGAATTACCACTCAATTTAATAATTCTACTACAGGATATCTACCTGAAGGAAAATAGATAAAATATCAAATAAATACCTGCACTCACATGTTTGTTGTAGCCCTATTCACAAAAGCAAAGCTATAGAATCAACCTGTGTCCATCAGCGAATAAATGGGTAAAGAAAATGTGATATATATACACAATGGAATGTCACTTGGCCATGCAAAAATGAAATCATGTAGTTTGCAGCAACATTGATGGAACTCTCTTGACCATTATCTTAAGTGAAATAAAGCAGACACAAAAAGACAAAAATAAAGTGTTCTCATTTATTTGTGGGAACCAGAAGTGTGATCACATGGAGGCTAGTAAGTGGGAAGACAGATAACACACTAGGAAGGGTGAGGCAGGGTAGGGGAGAGGATGAAAGAAGTGGGTTGGAACATAGAGACATACAGTGAGATAAAAGGGATATATTTGATATTCAATCGCAGAGTAGAGTGTACTTAACCAAAAAAGTATTGTACTTGACTGATGGACAGCTACAAATCCTGAACTGATCACTTCATATTATGCACATGTAACAAAATTTCACACCTATCCCATACATTCATGCAAATAAAAATAAGAATAGAAATGGAGATATGCAGGCTCCCCCCACCTCCAGAAGTGATTTTTCTTCAAAATACTAGATTACC
>NW_007190758.1:0-830 GCF_000164805.1 Carlito syrichta
AACATTCGTAAAAACTAAAAACAGAATTACCACTCAATTTAATAATTCTACTACAGGATATCTACCTGAAGGAAAATAGATAAAATATCAAAGAAATACCTGCACTCACATGTTTGTTGTAGCCCTATTCACAAAAGCAAAGCTATAGAATCAACCTGTGTCCATCAGCGAATAAATGGGTAAAGAAAATGTGATATATATACACAATGGAATGTCACTTGGCCATGCAAAAATGAAATCATGTAATTTGCAGCAACATTGATGGAACTATCTTGACCATTATCTTAAGTGAAATAAAGCAGACACAAAAAGACAAAAATAAAGTGTTCTCATTTATTTGTGGGAACCAAAAGTGTGATCACATGGAGGCTAGTAAGTGGGAAGACAGATAACACACTAGGAAGGGTGAGGCAGGGTAGGGGAGAGGATGAAAGAAGTGGGTTGAAACATAGAGACATACAGTGAGATTAAAGGGATATATTTGATATTCAATCGCAGAGTAGAGTGTACTTAACCAAAAAAGTATTGTACTTGACTGATGGACAGCTACAAATCCTGAACTGATCACTTCATATTATGCACATGCAACAAAATTTCACACCTATCCCATACATTCATGCAAATAAAAATAAGAATAGAAATGGAGATATGCAGGCTCCCCCCACCTCCAGAAGTGATTTTTCTTCAAAATACTAGATTACCTTCTCTTTTTCACTATGGCCAATTGCTAATGACTACCATGAGCTGGACATGTTTCCAGGCTCTGGGAATGCAGACGCTAACAAGAGGTTGTGCTCAAGAGTTCAGGACATGGAAAACAGCACTGGCCC
>NW_007190759.1:0-1543 GCF_000164805.1 Carlito syrichta
GGGGTGGGGTAGGGCTCAGAAACTACATACAGGACACAATGTTCACTACTATACATGTCACACATTTGTGTGTAAAATAAATAAATAAACCCCAAATCTAAAATAAAAAAAATTTTAGAAGGGAATATGCCATTTGATTCAATTTATATAAACACTCTTAAGATGACAAAACTATAGTCACTTTAGGAATGGAGAAAATACTTTGGTTGCCAAGGGACGGGGGATTGGAGGAGTGAGATACAAATATTAATGTAGGGAGATCCTGGTGATGAATCAGTTCTGAATCTTGGCTGTGGTGGTACCTAATCAAATATACACATGTGATAAAATTGCACAGGACCACACACACATGCACACACACACAATTTAAATGGTGAAAAAATTGAATAAGTTCTGTAGTCTAGTTAACCCTACTACACTCATGTCAGTTTCCTGGCTTTGGTACTGACCTACAGTTAGTCAGATAAAATGCTACCATTAAGGGAAGCTGGGTGAAGGATACACAGGACTGTAAGTACAAATGATCCCTAACTTAAAATTGTCCATTATAACAATTCTCCAACTTTACCATGGTGCAAAAGTGACAGGCACTTAGTGAAACCATACTTCAAGTACTCATACAACATTTTGATTTTTATCTTTAGTATTCAATAAATTACATGAAATAGCTCTTCACCATGAAGCAGGTTTTGTGTTAGATGATTTTGCCCAACTGTCATTTAGTGAGCACATTGCAGGTAAGTTTGCTCAGTTCTGAGGTTCAGCAGCAGGTGTAGCAAACACAGTTTAAATTTACAGCATTTTCAGTTTAAGATGGGTTTATCAGGATGTTGAAGAGCATCTAACTTTTTCTAACTTCCTGAGTGCATAGAAATTATTTAAAAATTTTTAACAGTTTATTTTTAAAAATAGGTGCATACTAAAAAGAGTATCCTGATGTCACTTGTTATTTGTTTGACATGTTAGCGATAGCCATCATGGCCAGTTTGAAGGGGTATCTCACTCTTGAGTGGGCCCTAAGCATTGGGCACTCCAGCATAAAGAGAAGAACTAATGTCGAAACAACTAGCAGGGAGAGAGAGGGCAGGGGAATAAGGGGAACGCAGCCACTCATGGGGGTCCAGGTCCAGTGATGGGGAGAGCGGGTATGCTCAAAGTCCAAATCTCACCTGCAAAGGTGTATGTGTTGGGAGGAGAGAGAGGCCAGAACAGAGTCAAGTAACAACCAAGGTGCTCCTGTGGTCTGCCGGTAAACATCAGTGTGATTTTGGGCAAGCCTCAGCTTTTCTCATCTGTGGGAATGACAGGCCTTTTCCATAGGCTTCTAATTGGATGTGTGAACTTTAGTGAAATCCAGTACACGTTTGGGACACGGTGGATACTGAAAAAACATCAGCTTTCTTGCCTCTTTGACCTCGACTGAGTACACGACAGTGAGACAGATGGACACAAGACCCAAAGACCCACAGTGAAGTTTCGAGATGCTGCATCTGAGCGACACTCCAGTACTAGTAACTAGAGAGAATATGGGCATCCAAGAATG
>NW_007190760.1:0-753 GCF_000164805.1 Carlito syrichta
TCAGGATGTTGAAGAGCATCTAACTTTTTCTAACCTCTGAGGGCATAGAATTATTTAAAAATTTTTAACAGTTTATTTTTAAAAATAGGTGCATACTAAAAAGAGTATCCTGATGTCACTTGTTATTTGTTTGACATGTTAGCGATAGCCATCATGGCCAGTTTGAAGGGGTATCTCACTCTTGAGTGGGCCCTAAGCATTGGGCACTCCAGCATAAAGAGAAGAACTAATGTCGAAACAACTAGCAGGGAGAGAGAGGGCAGGGGAATAAGGGGAACGCAGCCACTCATGGGGGTCCAGGTCCAGTGATGGGGAGAGCGGGTGTGCTCAAAGTCCAAATCTCACCTGCAAAGGTGTATGTGTTGGGAGGAGAGAGAGGCCAGAACAGAGTCAAGTAACAACCAAGGTGCTCCTGTGGTCTGCCGGTAAACATCAGTGTGATTTTGGGCAAGCCTCAGCTTTTCTCATCTGTGGGAATGACAGGCCTTTTCCATAGGCTTCTAATTGGATGTGTGAACTTTAGTGAAATCCAGTACACGTTTGGGACACGGTGGATACTGAAAAAACATCAGCTTTCTTGCCTCTTTGACCTCGACTGAGTACACGACAGTGAGACAGATGGACACAAGACCCAAAGACCCACAGTGAAGTTTCGAGATGCTGCATCTGAGCGACACTCCAGTACTAGTAACTAGAGAGAATATGGGCATCCAAGAATGCAGGCCTTTCATCCCTAGTCAAACGGTAACATCG
>NW_007190761.1:0-912 GCF_000164805.1 Carlito syrichta
GGTACATTATTGTTATTAACTAAAGCCCAATCCTGTATTCATAGTTTCCTCAGTTTTTTCCTAATGTCCCTTTTCCATTCCAGGAGTCCATACAAGATCTAAATTACACTCAGTCATCTTGTTTCCTCAGCATCCCCTTTGGCTGTGACCATTTCTCAGACTTCTGTTGTTTTGGATGACCTTGATCCTTTTGACCTTTCTGAGGAGTGCTGCTCATGACTTCTGTGGACGGTCGCTCAATGGAGATTTTCTGGTGATTCACTCATCATTGAACTGGGGTTAGAGGTTTTTCGCTCAAGTATTTTTCATCCCCAACTTTAATTCCAAATTGAACAGAAGTGATTGAAGTCTGTCAATTTACATTTCCAGAAACTAGCTAGTGGTTTTCTGCTCACCGTCCAATTAAGACACTGCTTTGGAATACACCCAACAATTTCTTAAGACCATGATCACCACCATCAAATACATCAACTCTTACATGTGTCAAGTATATAGTACCCAACACAGCCCTAAAGTTGATAGTTACGAGCTTAATCTTAGTCTTCAGACTTTCTTACTGACTACCACCTTTTACTTTAACTGCTAGTTTAGTTTTTCATGAGGCTTTAACAGTCCTTTAAAATTCTTACTGGCATTTGTTCCATTTTCTAGACAAAGAGTTTACAAGGTCTTAAAAATGACCTACCCATAAACCTCATTTTTTCTGTAAAATGGTAACCAGAAAAAGTGCAGTCACACTGATAATCTCCAAAAAAGCAATGGCATAAGTCCTGGATCCTGCCACATTGTAACAGAATACTAGAAACAGCAACACTGTGAAGTAATGAGTTTTCACAAAAAGGATCATCAGTAGGGCATGATATGGATTGCTATATGATACAGCGTTTATGTGAACAGATCACGTTTGATGTC
>NW_007190762.1:0-937 GCF_000164805.1 Carlito syrichta
TCCTAATATTATTTTTTCTTTTTCTTTTTATTATGAAGTTGTGGGGTACAGTTGAGTTAGGTATACAATTGCGTTTCATTCAGGCACCCTGTTGATATGAGGTGTTTCCCTGTTCTCAGACAGATATTTGCTACTGTTAATCCCATCTCCCTCCCCCCACCATAATTTCCCAGTACAGTCAACCATTTTCGTATAGTATTGCATTGGATGTTTAAGGTCCATTATATGAGTGAGAACATGTGATATTCGGATCTTTGTTTCTGTGAGAGGTCACTCAGTATTATAGACTCTAGTTCCATCCAGGTTGCTGTGAAATTCATGGTTTTGTTCTTTTTTATGGCTGCTTAGTATTCCATCGTGTATATGTACCACATTTTTTAAATCCAGTCCTCTTTTGACGGGCAGCATGGCTGTTTCCAGGTTCTTGCTATTGTGAACAACACTGCGCTAAAAATGCGTGTGCAGGTATCTTTTTTATAGAGTGATTTGTGTTCTTCAGGATATATTCCCAGTAGGAGGATTGCGGGGTCATATGGGAGGTTGGTATTTAGAGCTTTTAGGAATCGCCACACTGCTTTCCAGAGTTTGCACTAGTTTACACATCCATCAACAGAGTAGAAATGTTCTCTTTTCACCACACCCTCTTGAGCAGCTGTTATTTTTTGAGTTGTTGATAATTGCCATTCTGACTGGGGTTAGGTGGTATCTCAGTTTGGTTTTGATTTGCATCTCCCTGATGATTAGTGAGGTTGAACATTTCTTCATGCGTTTGTTTGCTGCTTGGATGTCTTCCTTTGTGAAGTGTCTGTTTATATCTTTTGCCCATTTTATAATGGGGTTGTTTGTTTTTTTCTTTTCAACACGTTTGAGTTCCTTGTAGATCCAGGATGTTAAGCCTTTGTCGGACCTGGATTTGACAAATACTTTTTCCCAGTCG
>NW_007190763.1:0-814 GCF_000164805.1 Carlito syrichta
TTAATTCGTTTGGTACGATCGCAAGTGTCTAACATTGTTTTAAGTTATGGGTATTGAGGGAGCTGAAGAGAGTAGCTGCCGGTTCCAGTTTTCATAAAGGAGTCTCCTGTGTTTCTGTGATGATTATAATTTGGTGTTTTACGTTTAGGTCTTTGATCCATTGAGAGTTAATGTGTATGGTGATAGTGAGGGGTCCTGTTTGAATCTTGTTCATGTAGTCAGACTTTTCCCAGCAACATGTACTGAATAGGTTCTCCATTCCTCAGTGGGTCCTGGAGGTTCCTTCAAAGATGAGTTGGGTGAGAATTTGAGGATTTCACTCTCTGTCCTGACCCATCAGCCTATGGACCTTTTCCAGTAGCAATACCAGGCTGTTTTGTTTATTGTAAAGTTATACTAAAGTTTCAAATGCGGAAAGTGAGAGTTCCTGCTGTGTATCTTTTGATAAGGATTCTTTCGGCTCTTCATGATTGTTTTCAATTTCATATGAATTCACTATTGTAATTTCCAGGTCTGAGAAGAATGATGTTAACTTATTGGTTTTGTCCCTGTTTCACTCGTTGACCTAAACGGCTAATTTTTCAATTAAAAGATGTGAGCAAAGTCAGGAAATCCAGCATGTCAGCTTGCCATTCAGGACATCAGCCTCAGAACTGTGACATCATAATGGGCGGGACCTTGACGACTGAGCAAGCCTTCAGTATCAAGGATTTATGTACAGTGCTCTGACAAGAGCGGAAGATATGGTGGATTTTCATTCCCAAGAATTGAAGGAAGCAAGGTGTTCACACCTATCCGAAAACGTCTGCACGGG
>NW_007190764.1:0-1033 GCF_000164805.1 Carlito syrichta
GGGAGCTGAAGAGAGTAGCTGCCGGTTCCAGTTTTCATAAAGGAGTCTCCTGTGTTTCTGTGATGATTATAATTTGGTGTTTTACGTTTAGGTCTTTGATCCATTGAGAGTTAATGTGTATGGTGATAGTGAGGGGTCCTGTTTGAATCTTGTTCATGTAGTCAGACTTTTCCCAGCAACATGTACTGAATAGGTTCTCCATTCCTCAGTGGGTCCTGGAGGTTCCTTCAAAGATGAGTTGGGTGAGAATTTGAGGATTTCACTCTCTGTCCTGACCCATCAGCCTATGGACCTTTTCCAGTAGCAATACCAGGCTGTTTTGATTATTGTAAACTTATACTAAAGTTTCAAATGCGGAAAGTGAGAGTTCCTGCTGTGTATCTTTTGATAAGGATTCTTTCGGCTCTTCATGATTGTTTTCAATTTCATATGAATTCACTATTGTAATTTCCAGGTCTGAGAAGAATGATGTTAACTTATTGGTTTTGTCCCTGTTTCACTCGTTGGCCTAAACGGCTAATTTTTCAATTAAAAGATGTGAGCAAAGTCAGGAAATCCAGCATGTCAGCTTGCCATTCAGGACATCAGCCTCAGAACTGTGACATCATAATGGGCGGGACCTTGACGACTGAGCAAGCCTTCAGTATCAAGGATTTATGTACAGTGCTCTGACAAGAGCGGAAGATATGGTGGATTTTCATTCCCAAGAATTGAAGGAAGCAAGGTGTTCACACCTATCCGAAAACGTCTGCACGGGTAAGTGGCCGTCCTAGGATCCAGTGGGCAATGTAGTCTTTTTGTTTTCACGCAGAAGTTATTGAGAGGACAGAAAAGCTCCCACAGTGGGAGGTCCCTGAGGGGTTCCCCACGATGTAGTCTTTCATTACTATGGTCACAGAGACTTGTTGGAGTTTGGTCATAGCACAACCTAATAATATGTCATCACTTTCTCTAGTTTAGACACTTCTGCATGTTTTTCATATTATTTTCCAACCGTTGAGCCATTTGTCTCTCAGGATTTGAACATCGCTTC
>NW_007190765.1:0-1207 GCF_000164805.1 Carlito syrichta
GAGAAGAATGATGTTAACTTATTGGTTTTGTCCCTCTTTCACTCGTTGGCCTAAACGGCTAATTTTTCAATTAAAAGATGTGAGCAAAGTCAGGAAATCCAGCATGTCAGCTTGCCATTCAGGACATCAGCCTCAGAACTGTGACATCATAATGGGCGGGACCTTGACGACTCAGCAAGCCTTCAGTATCAAGGATTTATGTACAGTGCTCTGACAAGAGCGGAAGATATGGTGGATTTTCATTCCCAAGAATTGAAGGAAGCAAGGTGTTCACACCTATCCGAAAACGTCTGCACGGGTAAGTGGCCGTCCTAGGATCCAGTGGGCAATGTAGTCTTTTTGTTTTCACGCAGAAGTTATTGAGAGGACAGAAAAGCTCCCACAGTGGGAGGTCCCTGAGGGGTTCCCCACGATGTAGTCTTTCATTACTATGGTCACAGAGACTTGTTGGAGTTTGGTCATAGCACAACCTAATCATATGTCATCACTTTCTCTAGTTTAGACACTTCTGCCTGTTTTTCCTATTATTTTCCAGCCGTTGAGCCATTTGTCTCTCAGGATTTGAACATCGCTTCAGTAACATCAAAGTCAGTTTTCTAGAATTTTCGATTATCTAAATTTTTATATGAATGAGGATCCCATATTCTTCTTTCGAAATCTCCATGTTATTTTGGTTTCTAAACATAGGGCTCCAGTGGTCTCTTTTTGTGTGTGTGCATGATTTTCAAGGCTTGTCGGTAAAAAGTATCACATTAATCTGAGACATTGTTGCAGAGTACACCATTATGTCTTAGGTAGAGAAAATCCTCGGGGATTCAGTGGAAATAGACTTTGAAAAATAGAAATTGGTTTAAAATACGAGGGATATATCACTTTACATTTCCTTCAAATAGGCAGGGGTACCTTTTGAGTAGGGGTTGCATATCTGTATGTTTAAGTTAAAATTCACCAGCAGAAAATACAGCGTGTCCCAAGAATATGTACAAAAGTTTTAAGAAAGGAAAATATATGTTAAATTATTCTACAATTTTTCCTTTGATATTGTTAAGATTTATTATGCATTCTGTCTTCTGAATAGCAACATAGGTACTCTGATCCTCAATGGGAAGTTGACTGAAGATGATACACGTCTGGAAAGTCAACACGTTTCAATTTGTGCAGAATAAAACATTCAGCATTATGTGAAAAATGTAGTAGTTTCAAAGTT
>NW_007190766.1:0-861 GCF_000164805.1 Carlito syrichta
TATTTCATCACTTTCTGTGGTTTAGACACTTCTGCATGTTTTTCATATTATTTCCCAGCCGTTGAGCCGTTTGTCTCTCAGGATTTGAACATCGCCTCAGTAACATCAAAGACAGTTTTCTAGAATTTTCGATTATCTAAATTTTTATATGAATGAGGAGCCCAAATTCGTCTTTCTAAATCTCCATGTTATTTTGGTTTCTAAACATAGGGCTCCCAGTGGTCTCTTTTTGTGTGTGTGCATGATTTTCAAGGCTTGTCGGTAAAAAGTATCACATTAATCTGAGACATTGTTGCAGAGTACACCATTATGTCTTAGGTAGAGAAAATCCTCGGGGATTCAGTGGAAATACACTTTGAAAAATAGAAATTGGTTTAAAATACGAGGGATATATCACTTTACATTTCCTTCAAATAGGCAGGGGTACCTTTGGAGTAGGGGTTGCATATCTGTATGTTTAAGTTAAAATTCACCAGCAGAAAATACAGCGTGTCCCAAGAATATGTACAAAAGTTTTAAGAAAGGAAAAATATATGTTAAATTATTCTACAATTTTTCCTTTGATATTGTTAAGATTTATTATGCATTCTGTCTTCTGAATAGCAACATAGGTACTCTGATCCTCAATGTGAAGTTGACTGAGGATGATACACGTCTGGAAAGTCAACACGTTTCAATTTGTGCAGAATAAAACATTCAGCATTTTTGTGAGAAATGTAGTAGTTTCAAAGTTGAAACCAAATGTACAATGGATTCTCACGTATGAATAGGAAAGGAAGTTATAATGGGAGTCGTGCGCCCTTCGTAGAAATCAATCCCTTCAAAGGAACATTTCTATCCCCAACCCTGGACTGCAACTAT
>NW_007190767.1:0-1461 GCF_000164805.1 Carlito syrichta
CCAGAATTTACTCAGTCTTGCTGGTTATGTTATTAACATCCAGCCCCCATATTATGAAGGAATTACAGTAATTGGGGAATCATACAACTGAGTGTAAATTCCAGTTCTTGTAGATGGCAGCCGGCAACTCAGGGGCTCACTCTCCAATCGGTAACGGGCCAGGGACTATGCATAGGCCGCCCCCCACCAGAATTTCAGTCCCTATGCAATGCTACACTGCCTGTAACCAGCTCAGACTATTACCTGCTCCCTGGAGACAGCTGGTGGGCCTGTACCACAGGTTTAACTCCTTGCTTCCATGGACAGGTCCTAAGCCAAACCAGGGGGGGCTTTTGTGTGTTAGTCCAACTGCTCCCTAAAATCCTCTACCACACTGATGAAGACATACTCCACTGGTATAGCAACAGTACCCACCAGAGAAAGAGGAGGGAGCCAGTTACCGCCATTACCCTGGCAGTCCTCTTTGGACTCGGACTGGCAGGAACAGGGACGGGTATAGCCTCCCTAGTAGTGCAGAGCCACCAATATGATGGCCTCAGGGCTGCTATAGATCAAGACACTGAAAGAATAGAGACCTCCATTTCTCATCTTCAAGATTCCTTAACCTCCTTATCTGAAGTGGTGTTGCAGAATCGTAGAGGACTAGATTTAGTATTCCTGCATCAGGGTGCACTGTGCGCTGCACTAGGAGAAGAGTGCTGTTTCTATGCAGACCATTCAGGTGTCGTTAAAGAATCCATGGCCAAAGTCCACGAAGGCTTAGCCAAACGGAAATTAGAACGAGAACAGAGACAAGGATGGCTTCAAAGTTGGTTAAACTACTCACCTGGGTTAGCCACACTATTGTCTGCTTTAATAGGCCCCGCAATCATACTCTTGTTGTTGCTAACCTTCGGTCCATGTATTATAAACAAACTAATAACTTTTGTAAAAACCAGAATAAATGCTGTGCATGTTATGGTCCTCAAACAACAATATCAACAGGTATCCCTAGACAACTCAGCGTGTTAAAGGAATCTAAGATTAGATTCACTCTACCCTCATGAGAAGGGGGAATGAGAGGACAACAAAAGATTTAGGTTAAGAGCATGCTATTGAGTGATCCAAGAAACCAAGAAACTTATTTGCTGTAAAAAGTAGCATTTAGTTCACTGTATTTCATATATCCCCACCTCATGTTTACTATATATTTTGTGTATTCCTACCTCATGTATTTTATGAAATCTTAGTACTTTCAATCCTACCTCAGACCCCGTAGAATTAGGCATATGTCGGGTTTTAAGCAGTGTTTGTATTTAGAACTCTTGGGTTAAGCATTGTCAGCCCCAAATTAGTAGACTAACTTCTGCTTTTACAACGGGATGTAAATGATAAAGCGATAAGCCCCTTTCAGACATTCCTACAAGTGGCAGTAGACTCAGAGGCACCAGCTGCTCTCTATCACCGGTGATAATTTATTCC
>NW_007190767.1:2272-5231 GCF_000164805.1 Carlito syrichta
ACTCTTGAAAAATTATAGTGCTAGTGAGAAGCTCAGTAACACTTAAAATTGTCCTCACATTTAATATATTTCCAAGTGCTAATACATTTTATTCCTCCATGAAAGTGTCACATCAGCCGGGCTTGGTGGTCCAGCCTATAATCCTGCACCATTGGGAAGCTGAGGTGAGTGGATTGCCTGAGTCCATGGGTTCGAGACCCACCTCAGCAACTTGGCGAGGCCTCATCTCTACAATAAATAAAAAATTAGCTGGACATGGTAGTGCGTGCCTGTAGTTCCAGCTACTTGGAAGGCTGAGGTGGAAGGATCACCAAAGCCCAGCAGGTCGAGGCTGTGGTGGCCGGGAGCAGCCACTGCACTCCAGTCTGGGCAACAGAGTGAGACTCCAACTCAAAAGAAAAAAAGAAAGTGTCACATGGTTACACTTTCCCCACACCAATAGCTGGCAAACATTTACTTCTGTGAGTAAGCTCAGTAGTTTTTTCTGTAGCCAGCTACATGGTTTTGTTTTTTTTGTTTGTTTTTTGATTTGAAGTGTCACTCCATCACCCCAGGCTGGAATGCAGCATCACGCTCATGGTGATCCTTTCGCCTCAGCCTTCCAGGTAGCCAGAACTCCAGGCACGAGCCACCACACCCGGCTAATTTTTTATTTATTGCAGAGTCGAGGTTTTGCCAAGTTGCCCAAGCTGGTCTCAAACCAGCAGACTCAGGCGATTCACTCGCTTCGGCCTCCCAAAGTGCTGGGTTGACAGGCTGAGCCACCGAGTCCTGACAGATACTTGGTTTTTAAAATTATTTAGCTGTTGCTGAAACAGATTATTTTCCTCATTCTGTTAAATAAGTTAAAATATGTAACACATTTTGACCAGTGCCTGGTGTATAGTAAGCAATATCAAATGTAATAGGTTATATTTGCTTTCTCAAATGGAAGCTTGGCTCTTTGAAGATTTTAAGATGAGGCAATATAGCGAGCTTTCTAGATTTAAAACATTGTACTTACTCTAAAACATTATTTAAAATATACAAGTCAAAGTAATAATGAATTCATTTCAGATTGAAATTGTTGTTTACATACTTTTTCATAACTTTCTAGATTTAAAATATTGTATATATTCTAAAACATATAACAAAATATACATGCCAAAGTAATAATCATACATTGATTTCAGATTACAGTGATTGGTTACATACATTTTTCAAATGCTGCTATATTACAAATTTGACTCGTATGCCAGAAATAGATAACTCATGTTGTATCACTTTATATAAATTTTATAAAACATAATTATGTGCTTTAGTTATAGCCACGTGTGTTATATATATGGTGAGTGTTTGAGTGTTTTGTTTTTTGAACTTATGAAGTAACTCTGAAAACTTTGCAATATTGAAACTTTCTAGAGGTCTACACCTTAAATATTTTATTCAAATTTCCCTTTTTCTAACATTAATCTTTCTTCTCCAACATAGCTATGAATAGAAGAGTATGTGTGTAAGTACGAGTATTGGAACTCTAAACATTGTAATAGATATAAAGAGATTCGCATTTTTTTTTTAAAAAGGCCAGGCTCCGTGGCTCATCCTGTCATTCCAGCACTTTGGGAGGCCGAGGCAAGTGGATTGTCTGAGCCTCGGGTTCAAGACCAGCCCTTGAGACCTTGTCTCTATGATCAACTAAAAAATAGCCAAGCATGGTAGCAGGCGCCTGTAGTTCTGGCTACTTGAGAGGCTGAAGTGGAAGGATTGCCAGAGCCCAGTAGGTCAATACTGAGGTGAAGACTCAAAACAAACAAACCATGTGGGATCTTTGAATATGGATGAATTGAAGAAAATCCTGTTTTGTGCTAGCCAACATGAACTGTGACCCAGGCAATTAAGGGAAGACATATATTTTAACTAACCCCAGATGATATGTCAAAAATATTGCTGCTAAGCTTGATATCAGGAGAAACCACTTCTGATTTTTTCCAGTTGTTTTTGCTAGAAATAATCTGTATTTTTCAGATCAAAATTTTAACCCTCAAAATATTTTCAAAAATCCAGTTCCTGTACATTTTGATTAGTACCCACTAATGTTTATTAAGCTTTTAAGATATATGAAAAAATTATTTTCTTCTTTCTTATTTTTAAAGTGGTTAATCTTACAGTAATAAGGTTATTTAGTAAATTTAGGATGCTCTTGTTCATTACTTGTTTTGGCTATGCTTTTAAAGCAAATTACTCCTTTTCCTTTTGAGACCATAGTTAGACTAGCTGAGCTTCAATCATAAATGTTATTAATAAAAGCCATTATAGCTAAATTTATCTTTACCTTTATTCTACCTAAATATGTATCATGATGCATACATTTACCAAATTAACAAAGTACAGTACAGAATTTGTTATGTATAGATATGCTTCTGTAAACCCAGAAGTAGGATTCTGTGATCTAAAAAAAAATTAATATGTGGGAAAAAAAAGAGATGAAGACACAAGCATACCAAACTCAGTCAGCTTTTTATCTTGTCCATAAAGATATATCACTTGGAATGGAATTGGTTGACCTTGGAGCCATATCCCATGAGTGAAAACTGATTATAAACTATCATTTAATATGTTTCAAATAAATTAAGGGACCTCTCCCAAAGTCCCCAGTTAACAAGCAACATATAAAGCAATCAATAAGATATAAACTTATTCCTTTTAATCAGTTCATTTTCTAAAAGAGACAGCTGTTTAAAAATTCTTCAGTGCCTTCCCTTTATTGGGTGAGTGGAGGGCAAAGGCAACTCTATTATGAAAAAATACATCTTTTAAATTATGTATCCAAGCCAGGCTCGGTGGCTCAGCCTGTAATTCTGTGCCTTTGGGAAGCTGAGGTGAGTGGATTGCCTGAGTTCATGGGCTTGAGACCCACCTGGGCAACTTGGTGAGACCTCATCTCTACAATAAATCAAAAAATTAGCTGGGTGTGGTAGTG
>NW_007190768.1:0-840 GCF_000164805.1 Carlito syrichta
GCTGTCTAGTCACCTGACTTAAGCAACTGACTCAACTAGCTAGCCAGCTGACTTATCTATTTGATTTAACTAGCTAGCCAGCTGGATGGCCAGCTGAATTAACTAGCTGACTTAATGAGCTAGCCAGCTGGCTAGCCAGCTGACTTAATTAGCTAGCGACATACATAGCCAGCTGGGAAGCCAGATGAATTAACTAGCTGACTTACCTAGCTAGCCAGCTGGCTAGACAGCTTACTTAACTAGCTTGGTACCTACCTATACAGCTGGCAAGCCAACTCACTTAACTTGTTGACTTAACCAGCTATCAAGCTGTCACACCTAGCTGACTTATCTAGTTAGACAGCTGACTACCCAGCTGTCTTAACTAGTTCTCTATGTAGCTAGCTAGCTGGCTAGTCATCAGACTTAACTAGCTGACTTAACAGCTAGCTAGCTTTCTAACCATCTGACTTAACAAGCTAGCTATCTAGCTAGACAGCTGGCTAGCCAGCTGACTTAACTAGCTGACTTAAATAGTTGGCCTACTTGCAAGACAGCTGAATTAACTAGCTTGTTTTATATCTAGCCAGTTGGCTAGCTAGCTGCCTATAATAGGTGACTTAACTAGCTAGCCAGCTGACTAGACTGCTGACTTAGAGTAGCAACTACCTAGCTAGACAACTAGATATCCAGCTGACTTAACTAGGTGGCTTAACTAGCTTGCCAGTGGGCTAGACAGCTGACTTGACTATCTAGATATCTAGCTAACCAGCTGTCTAGCCAGCTGATTTACTAGGTGACTCATGTAGCTAACCAGCTGGGTTAGCAGCTGAACTAACTGCCTAGCTACCTAGCTAGGTA
>NW_007190769.1:0-923 GCF_000164805.1 Carlito syrichta
CACTTCCCTTCAAGATAGGGTCAAGAATGCTGAACAGAGCAATTAAACAAAAAACAATTTTTCAAGGTATCCTCACGGGAGACGAAGAAGTAAAGTTAACTCAGTTCTCATAGACACGACGCGACGTACAGACAGCTCCAACAAGTTCACCAGACACACACACACATACACACACACTCACACACACACACTCACCCTTTCAGAACTCAAAATTCAGCATTGTTGCGGGACACAAATTCAACATACAAACACCTGGTGTCTCTCTACACTTTCAAAGTCCACCTGAAGAAACCACTAAGGAAACAATTCAATTACCATAGCAGCCAAAACCACAAAATAGTACAAAAACAAAGTTAAGCGGACAATAGAACACTACACTAAACAGTACACACTCATGCTGATAGACATTGCACAGGACATAAGCCAATGGAAAGGAAATACTGGGTTCAATAAATAAAAACCATGACGTGGGAAGATGCCACTACTACACAACGCATTAAAAACAGAAAGAAATCTCGACCAAAACCCAAATGTCTTGTATTTCAGTAGAATTGCATGAGACCTGCAGTAGCCCAAACTGTCCTCAAAACGGGCAAAGTTTAGGGTTTCACACTTTCTGCTTTCACCAAAGTCCAGGAAACCAAACACAGAGGCAATGGTATAAAACCCTAACGATTGATCCATGGAACAGAACGAACACAGAGGAATCAGTGGACACATTTATGGCCACATACATTCCGTGGGAATAGGGCAGTCCTTCCACACACACTTCTCAGAAAACTGGATACGCTCATGCATAATCCAGCAGTTCCACGTCCAGCAAAAGCCACAACACAGGTAAGAAAATACAAGAAAAGAAGAGTCTGTGAACTCACGGTTAAGGGTCCATGTCCAAGAGCGGCCTGACTCACGTTCCCTCGACG
>NW_007190770.1:0-608 GCF_000164805.1 Carlito syrichta
ACTATTACACAACGCATTAAAAACAGAAAGAAATCTCGAGCCAAAACCCAAATGTCTTGTATTTCAGTAGAATTGCATGAGACCTGCAATAGCCCAAACTGTCCTCAAAACGGGCAAAGTTTAGGGTTTCACACTTTCTGCTTTTCACCAAAGTCCAGGAAACCAAACACAGAGGCAATGGTATAAAACCCTAACGATTGATCCATGGAACAGAACGAACAATGAGGAATCAGTGGACACATTTATGGCCACATACATTCCGTGGGAATAGGGCAGTCCTTCCACACACACTTCTCAGAAAACTGGATACTCTCATGCATAATCCAGCAGTTCCACGTCCAGCAAAAGCCACAACACAGGTAAGAAAATACAAGAAAAGAAGAGTCTGTGAACTCACGGTTAAGGGTCCATGTCCAAGAGCGGCCTGACTCACGTTCCCTCGACGTGGTAGGGGGGCCCCAGCTCCGCCGCCTGCGGGGGGCCCAGCTCCGCCGCCAGCGGGGGGCCCAGCTCCGCGGCCAGCGGGGGGCCCAGCTCCGCGGTCGTCCCAGTCGCCGCGAGCCACACTCTGGGGTCCCGCAGCGCGGGAGTCCGAAGCACTCCGTGGG
>NW_007190771.1:0-635 GCF_000164805.1 Carlito syrichta
CGCATTAAAAACAGAAAGAAATCTCGACCAAAACCCAAATGTCTTGTATTTCAGTAGAATTGCATGAGACCTGCAGTAGCCCAAACTGTCCTCAAAACGGGCAAAGTTTAGGGTTTTACACTTTCTGCTTTCACCAAAGTCCAGGAAACCAAACACAGAGGCAATGGTATAAAACCCTAACGATTGATCCATGGAACAGAACGAACACTGAGGAATCAGTGGACACATTTATGGCCACATACATTCCGTGGGAATAGGGCAGTCCTTCCACACACACTTCTCAGAAAACTGGATACTCTCATGCATAATCCAGCAGTTCCACGTCCAGCAAAAGCCACAACACAGGTAAGAAAATACAAGAAAAGAAGAGTCTGTGAACTCACGGTTAAGGGTCCATGTCCAAGAGCGGCCTGACTCACGTTCCCTCGACGTGGTAGGGGGGCCCCAGCTCCGCCGCCTGCGGGGGGCCCAGCTCCGCCGTCAGCGGGGGGCCCAGCTCCGCGGCCAGCGGGGGGCCCAGCTCCGCGGTCGTCCCGGTCGCCGCGAGCCACACTCTGGGGTCCCGCAGCGCGGGAGTCCGAAGCACTCCGTGGGAGGCCGCGGCCCGGGAGGCGGAACCGCGTTGCGCCTCGGTG
>NW_007190772.1:0-1070 GCF_000164805.1 Carlito syrichta
TCGTCCCAGTCGCTGCGAGCCACACTCTGGGCTCCTGCAGCGCGGGAGTCCGAAGCACTCCGTGGGAGGCCGCGGCCCGGGAGGCGGAACCGCGTTGCGCCTCGGTGCTCGCAGGCAGGATTCTGAGGAAGGATCGCGTCAACCCAGCAGGTCACGCGGCCGGGACGCGACGCGCCGTCCTCACGCCAGGGCGCTGCAGCCCCGCAATGGCGAGGGACCCGGAGCCCCGCCCCCACAAGAAAGAGATTGACAGCAGGTACCATTCATTGTGCAGAGTAGGTGTCTGATACATTTCAACAACTCCAACGTAACACTAACACATGAGAAAACGCAAACATGGTCAGAAAGGAAACATGCCAGAGATCTACACATACCGCTGGAGGGAAAAAGACACAAATCGGGACAATTCATTTTAAGCAGTAGTATACAGTTGCTATCTATACTCAATGAAACATATCGAATGAGTCAACTGGGATATATTTCAAAAATAAGTTAATTAAAAATCAGCAATAGGATATTTTATCTAAGCACATTTCAATAAAATAAGGGTATGTGTTTTTATTTGGGTGTGGAAAAAAGTGATTAAGGCTATAGAAACAAGAATTCCTTTCTAATGACTGGCCATGAATTCAGGGATCTGGTATAAACGTTTTCTTCTTCATTTGTAATTTGAAAGAAGTAGGGTACAATTCAGGGTGAAATATATTAATATTCATTTTACAGGAACCCTTGTTGTTCAGGCCTGTCCCCGAACGTCCCGGCAACCCGGGCACAAACCAACTACTGCAAGTCCTGGCCCTCCCCCTCCCCTGCATCTCCCAACTCTGAAAATCTTTTTTGTTGTCGTTATTATGATGGTTGTTCAAGGTCCACGTATGAGTGAGTACATGTGATACTCAGTTTCTGCTTCCGTGAAAGGTCACCCAGTAGTATAGACTCTAACTCCATCCAGGTTTCCGTGAACTTCGTGAGTTTGTTCTCGTTGTGACTGCATAATATGGCATTGTTCCTACATACCACATATTTTGAATCCAGTCCTCTTTAGATGGGCAGGATGGTTGGCTCCATGT
>NW_007190773.1:0-770 GCF_000164805.1 Carlito syrichta
AGAGTCTATAATACTGAGTGACCTCTCACAGAAAAAAAAGATCTGAATATCACGTTCTCACTCATATAGTGGACCTTGATCATTCAATGCACTACCATAAGAAAATGACTGACAGTGGTTGGGGGATACTATTGGGGAAGGGGGGTGGGACTAATGGTTGTAAACATCTGTCTGGGGACAGGGATACACCTGTTATCAACATGAGGCCTAAATAAAGCATTTTTGTATACCTAACACTTAACTGTACCCCACAACATCATAATAAAAAATACTGATTTAAAAACAACAACAACAACAAAAATAACCATTGCTTAAGAGTGTGTGGTGAATAGGGAGCACTTCTACACTGTTGGTGGGAGTGCAAACTAGTGCAACCTCAGTGGAAAACAGTGTGGCGATTCCTAAAAGCTCTAAATATTGACCTCTCATATGACCTCGCAATCTGGCTACTGGGAATATGCCCTGAAGAACTCAAATCACTCTATCAAAAAGATACCTGCACACGAATGTTTATTGCACCCTTGTTCACAATAGCAAGAACCTGGAATCAACCATGCTGTCCATCAAAAGAGGACTGGATTTAAAAAATGTGGTACATATACATGATGGAATATTACACAGCAATAAAAAAGAACAAAATCATGAATTTTGCAGCAACCTGGATGGAACTAGAGTCTATAATACTGAGTGACCTCTCACAGAAACAAAGATCTGAGTATCAGATGTTCTCACTCATATAGGGACCTTGAACATCTATCATAATGCTATAA
>NW_007190774.1:0-762 GCF_000164805.1 Carlito syrichta
TAGTGGACCTTGATCATTCAATGCACTACCATAAGAAAATGACTGACAGTGGTTGGGGGAAACTATTGGGGAAGGGGGGTGGGACTAATGGTTGTAAACATCTGTCTGGGGACGGGGAGACACCTGTTATCAACATGAGGCCTAAATAAAGCATTTTTGTATACCTAACCCTTAACTGTACCCCACAACATCATAATAAAATATACTGATTTAAAAACAACAACAACAACAAAAATAACCATTGCTTAAGAGTGTGTGGTGAATAGGGAGCACTTCTACACTGTTGGTGGGAGTGCAAACTAGTGCAACTTCAGTGGAAAACAGTGTGGCGATTCCTAAAAGCTCTAAATATTGACCTCTCATATGACCTCGCAATCTGCCTACTGGGAATATGCCCTGAAGAACTCAAATCACTCTATCAAAAAGATACCTGCACACGAATGTTTATTGCACCCTTGTTCACAATAGCAAGAACCTGGAATCAACCATGCTATCCATCAAAAGAGGACTGGATTAAAAAAATGTGGTACATATACATGATGGAATATTACACAGCCATAAAAAGAACAAAATCATGAATTTTGCAGCAACCTGGATGGAACTAGAGTCTATAATACTGAGTGACCTCTCACAGAAACAAAGATCTGAGTATCAGATGTTCTCATTCATATAGTGGACCTTGAACATCTATCATAATGCTATAAGAAAAGGATTGACAGTGGTGGGAAACTATGTGGGGGAGGAAGGGGAAGAGAGGTGGTA
>NW_007190775.1:0-873 GCF_000164805.1 Carlito syrichta
AAAGAATTTTAATAGCTTACCCCACTTATGCTGCTAAATGAAAAAAAAAGGAAGATTAAGAAGCAGGGAATTGTTTGGCTCAGATCCTAATGAAATCATTATACCATATACTAAAGAACAATTGGATGTTTTAATAGCTGAAGAACCTGAATGGTCTATAGCATTATTGAGTTTTACAGGTACTATTTCATTTCATCTCCCTGCTAATCCTCTATTACAATTTTTACATAACAAGGCTTTAATTTTCCCAACTCAATGTTCTTCTCAACCATTACCACCTCCAGCTAAATTAGTGTTTACGGATGGATCTTCTTCCGGAACTGCAGCATATGTTATTGATAACTAATTATTTACCTTTTTAGCAGAAGAAACTTCAGCACAACGAGTGGAGTTACGTGCAGTAATTGCAGTGTTTAAAGCACTAACATCTGATCCATTTAATTTATACTCTGATTCTAAATACATAGTTACATTGTTTCCTCATATTGAAACGGCCCCTTTAACATTTAATTCTAGCATTTTCAGGTTGCGGGAGGAATTACAATCTTTAATTTGTCAAAGAAGTATGCCTTTCTTTATTGGTCATGTCAGAGCTCATTCTTCTTTGCCAGGTCCTATTCATGAGGGTAATCATATAGCTGATCTTGGAACTAAAACAATATTGACAGTAATGGATGAGGCCATAGAAAGTCATAAATTACATCATCAAAATGCTTCTGCGTTACGATTACAATTTGATATTACTAGGGAAGCTGCCAGAAATATTGTTCGTAACTGTGCTACATGTCCAACTAGATTACCTATGTTACAAACTGGAGTCAATCCTCGAGGCTTGAAACCAAATAGCCTCTGGCAAATGGATGTTACTCAGGT
>NW_007190776.1:0-705 GCF_000164805.1 Carlito syrichta
TAGCTACCTAGCTATCCAGCAGTCTAGCCAGCTGACTTAACTAACTGACTTAACGAGGTAGCCAGCTGGCTAGCCAGCAGACTAAACTAGCTGGATCCTTAGCTAGACAGGTAAATAGCCAGCTGATTTATCTAGCTGACATAACTAGACATCTGACGGCTAGCCAGCTGACTTAAGTAGCTACATACCTACATATCCCGCTGGCTTGCCAGCTGAATTAAATACCTAATTACCTAGATAACATGCTGTCTAGCGTGCTGACTTAACTAGGTGACTTAACTAGTAAGCTAGCTGACTAGCCAGATGACTTAACTTGCTAGCTTTCTGGCTAGCCAGTTGACTTAACTAACTAGTTATCCTGCTAGGCAGCTGGCTAGCCTGCTTACTTACCTCGCTGACTTAACTAGCTAGCAAGCTGACTTAACTAGCTGGCTCAACTAACTAGCTACTTAACTAGCCAGCTGACTTAACTAGCTGATTTTACTAGCTAGATACCTAGCTAGCTATCATGTAGCTAGCTGACTTAACTAGGTGACTTATCTATCTAGCTAGCTAACATATCTAACTGACTTAAATAGCTACCTACGTAGCTAGCCAGAGTACTTAAATAGCTGAAATAACTAGCAAGCCAGCAGGCTACCAATCTGAAGTAACTAGCTTTTTAACCAGCTAGCCAGCTGGCTAGTCAACTGACATAATGAGCTG
>NW_007190777.1:0-774 GCF_000164805.1 Carlito syrichta
CTTGTTCCTTTGTCAGGATTATTGCCTTAGGCTAGAGTAATCAGAAAGACTATACCTATCTCTTACCTTTTAGTTAACATCCACATTTTGGTCCAAGGTGATTTATATTTATTCAAATATTCAATAAACCCTTAAATTTAAATTTTAGGGTGACTGATTCTGACTTTAAAAGCAAATTCATGTGCATAAAAATATATAAAACATGCAATGCAGTTATTTCTCAACAAAAGTAATATTGAAGATACATAAAAACCAGATAAAAGCAATATTTATAATATACACATATGTATATTTTCAATGGCTCTATTATTTCTTACACTAGAAATGGAGCATTTAATACCCTACTATATTTATTCTAAGTGCACATTAACATATTATAAACAGTTTGACTTGTTTTCACTTATATATCAAACGCAATACTGACTTTGCAAAAACTTATCAATTCACTTTTTCATCACATAAAAAGTCAATTTCATGTTTTTATGTTTATAAATATGCTCGCACTTCTGTGTTTTGTTAGTGTATTTTTAAAGTTGTAAGATCTCAGATCAGCAGAGACCTTACCGTAATAAGTTTCTACAATTTTTTTTAACTTTAATTTTTTCTTTTTAATTTTAAAATTGTCGGGTCCAATTCAGGGTTAGCTTTACAAATATTCGTTGTACAGGTACCCTTGTTGATGAAGTGTTCCACCCTCCCCCAGGAAGATTTCTACTGCTGTCAATTCCACCTCCCTGCCTCCTCCCCCCAGTTTTCTGCTTCTGTCAATCCTTT
>NW_007190778.1:0-795 GCF_000164805.1 Carlito syrichta
CGCTACCACACCCGGCTAATTTTTTGATTTATTGTAGAGATGAGGTCTCGCCAAGTTACCCAGGCGGGTCTCGATCCGGCAGGCAAAAAACTTTTTTAAAAAAACCAATATGTTACTAAAACGTGGTGAAAATCAGTGACAATAAATTATTAAGTACATATGGGTAGCCACAATATAAATTATGTAAATGATGCTGGATTGTTTTTAAAGCACAGACATAAGATCAAAAGGCAAGTGGTCAAATATGTGAGAGTTTAAAGCAGAACATACACAGAATACAGTAATTGTCATTTTTGACATAAAAGACGATTATAGTTAAGCTTTACATATGCAAGTCAAAATGACATTAGCACATATTTAAAAGAGCAGATACCTAACAGGAAAAACATATATATCTGTATACTTAGAGATAGTACATATGCATCTTAGTTTCAATCTATTGTTTTTGTTTTTCTCTTCTAAATTCTGAGAACCTAAATTTTCAGATTACTTTTACAGTCTGTTTATACAGAAATGCTAAAGATGTAATATAGAAACAAATTGCACTTAGCCACTATGTAATTACCTATCAGCCCAAAAGAAAATACTGTTTAATGAATATAATAAAAATGAATGACAGTTGTTAATTATCAGTGTTTTAATACAATACTATTAAAAAGAATAAAATAAAATGTATTAAATGTATAAGACTATATATATATAAATATAATAAAATTTAAATCCTATATTGTAAGTAATGTCATAAAGGAAAGATGTTCCTAGATTGACTAGAATAAAAGTACTATAATGAGAGAG
>NW_007190779.1:0-828 GCF_000164805.1 Carlito syrichta
GAGTAGAGGACAGAAACAGACAGACAGAGAAATAGGCCTTGTGGAGTTGGAGTCAGAGACTGAAGCAGCTGTAAACCTAAGAACCTCAAAGGCTGCTGGGAGCCACAAGAAACTAGGAAAAGCAAGGAAAGATGCTTCCTTGACAGCTACAGAGAGAGTTACATTATATAAGTATTTAATTGATTTGAATTAAATTCTATACCAGACAAAAATAATTTAATATCACATGACCTATAAGACATACAACTAGCTTATCTGGAATTACCTGAAGAAAGTGTCTCTGCTATTATCTTGAAGAAAAAATTTTCTGTTAGAATTATTCAGAGACAATATGGTACATACAAAGTTATGAAGATGATATTCTACAAAAAATTTAATTTATATTCATGCACAACATTGACTCTATGTGATTTTCTTTTTATATGATGACTGATTTTAGAACCTTACTTAGCATCTATGAAAAATGCAATCCCAGTGAGTGAACTGAGTGCATTTGACAGATATTGTGCTAAATTATTATTATTATTATTATTATTATTATTATTATTATTTGAGTTGGAGTCTCACTCTCTCACCCAGACTGGAGTGCAGTGGCCACTCCCTGCCACCGCAGCCTCCACCTGCTGGGCTCCGGCGATCCTTCCACCTCAGGTTTCCAAGTAGCTGGAACTATAGGCACACCCTACTGCGCCCAGCTGATTTTTGATTTATTGTGGAGATGAGGTATCGCCAAGCTGCCCGGGTGAGTCTCGAACCCGTGGGCTCAGAAAATCCACTCACCTCAGCCTCCCAAAGGTGCGGGATTACAGGCTGAGCCACCAAGCCCAG
>NW_007190780.1:0-784 GCF_000164805.1 Carlito syrichta
AAATTTCCACTGGGAGGCCTCTTCCCACAGACCTTTCTTCCGAGTACATCTGACGAGATAATACATATCAGCTGGACATCTTTTTTTCTGGAACACTGGAGATACCCATGGATCACGAGCCAAAGAACACAGCTCACCAGGGTTCGGAGTGGTACATAAGGGATCCGTGTCCTCCTATATCTCAAGAGGTCTACCGTGTAATAATTTGGTTACCTGTGTAATATTTGGGATGTTTGTGTGTACCCTACTGCTTTTATTCAGTGAGTATTCACGGCTTGACCTTTCAAGTGTGTTGATGAATTGACAAGTGGATATCGTATCTACTTTCTTTTTGTCTCTGCTCAATATGACTGGAGCCCACTCTCCTTTTTGTGTCACCATTCCACATTACCTATTCCTGTGAAGATGTGCAACTAAGACCATCGTCTGTCAGAATTTGAGCGAAAGAATCTTTTAGCATATATTCACGGCCTGCCTCTCTATGTTTGTCACACACTCGGCAAAATCTTCTTCTCCCTGAGTGCAGAGGAGACCCGGACATCATCAAACACCAGGCTTAGTGCGTCCGTGGACATTCATTGCTCTACTCTTGTATATGTCTGAAGAGAAAAGGTCCTCATATTGGTTCTGAATTCCTTTTGCCTCCAAAACTGAGAGTCCCATGTCTAAGCGTCCCCCATGACCTTCTGAATTATGGTCATTCATACCAACCCCAGTCATACGCTGACAGCATGGTGCGGGCCATCCGTCCAGCGTAGGCAGAATATTTCACTGAGAGACACAA
>NW_007190781.1:0-768 GCF_000164805.1 Carlito syrichta
ATTACTCTTAGGTTAGGCCTCTTGAGATAATTGCTTATCTCTTGAAGGTTTTTTTCTGTCTTTTTGAGCTTGTTTTCTGCATTTTTGAGAGTTTGGGTTATTTCTATATTTTGATCCTCGAGCTCTGAGATTCTTTCTTCTGCTTGGGTAATTCTGCTTTCCATGCTTATCAGTTTATTGTTTATTTCATTCACAGTATTCTTTATTACTGTTATCTCAGATATCAGCTCCTTTCTAGTTTCTTCTTGAGTCTCTTCAATTCTTTTTAATCTCTCCATTAATGTCTTGATGTCTAGGGTTGTATTTTGAGACCATTCATTCTGGGCAGGGCTCTTTGTTGTTTGCATTCCAAAGTCAGTTTTCTGAGTGACTGCCCTCCCAGGAGTCTGGGACAGACCCATATACTTCTTTTGGTTTTTCTTCATTTGTGTAGATTTTTCTCTCTTGTCCCTTAGTGGATCAAGTTCCTGAGATCTAATCTCCAGCCTCTCTCCTCTCTTTCTATTGCAGGCAGTTAGCTTGTTGCTAACTGTGACACTAGTCACTATTCAGCATAGGGGAGAGGCTTTGTCTCCTGTTAATGATGTCACCGTGGGAACCAAGGTGGAGGCTCTGCTAGGTGGGCAGGGCAATGAGATGTAAATATGCCTTGAAAATGGCAGAGGTGGTGGTTTTACGTTCGCTTTTAGGTGGCTCCTGTGGGTTCCTAAGTGGGACAAGCTTCACAGCTGGGGGCTGGATCTGGTCTGCCTCCAGCTGACTGGGGTG
>NW_007190783.1:0-1458 GCF_000164805.1 Carlito syrichta
GAACTTGTTGGAGCTGTCTATACGTAGCGTCGTGTCTATGAGAACTGAGTTAACTTTACTCGTTCGTCTCCCGTGAGGATACCTTGAAAAATTGTTTTTTGTTTAATTGTTCTGTTCAGCATTCTTAACCCTATCTTGAAGGGAAGTGGTGGAAGACTATATCCACGTATACTTCTTGATCTTCAGGGAAAAGCTGAAAGTTTCACCATGGCGTAATCATGATAGTTTTGTGTGTTCCTATGTGGCCTTTATCAGGTGAAGGAGGTTGTCTTCTATTCTGAGTTACATTTTAGTGTTTGTATCATGAATCAGTGTGAATTTTTCTCAAATCCCTTCGACCTCAATAAAGAAGGTTGTATGTGGCTACTTTTATACTGCTAGTGCGGAATTTTCCTTTGTTGAGTTTTGTTGAAATGACATTTACGTTTTGTACGTCGTGCTACACATGTTTCCCAGAAATCAATCCCACTTGGCATGGTTTCTAACTGAATTCATTTTACTATACGTGGCTGAGGATTGGTGTCCGAAATGCCGATGAATGCCTTCCAATGAATAATTGAAGAAAAAGCCTAGAGATTCCACACCTGCACCAACAGAATGGGAGCTCGGTGGACATCCGCTCGGAGAACAATCCTAGCCCATGATAGCTGCTGCTTTCCAAAAGCTCTTGAAAGTCTCTGGAAGTTGTCCTAAGTTAGGCATCCAAGCCACCAGACAGGTTTGGTCTCCGAGAGAGCATTGAGAGTAGGTGGCACACGGCCATGACCTATCCGCACCCCGAGCTGTACATGACGAAAGGTCTGCTTGGTTGAGTGTGGCCGAGAAGATGATGCTGTGTCTCCCCTCAGCTCCCAGACCGGAGAGTCAGTGTCTTCTTCCTTCCAGCTCTGAGTCATGGAGGCTCCGTTCCTGGCAAGTGAGTCCCAGAGGCTGGGGCTTCCTTCCGCCATCTGTTGCCCACTCACAGGATTGGAGCTCTGTGCAGGGCCGGGCAGGCCGGGACAGTGGGGTTCAGATTGTCTTCACGCTGCTTTTCTTGTAGAGCAGAGGTTACATGCTGGTGGCGATCACCCGTTAGGACCTGGACACCTGGCCTCACTCAGCACCCACCCCTGAAGCATGGATGTCACTCCAAGAGAAGTGGGTCTCTGTCCTTCCCGTTGGCTCCCGCGCATGGGTTTGGAGAAGGTTTTCCTCGCAGTAGAGGCACTGTCTATGATCACAGCACTCTGAAATTCTCACTCACAGGTCTGGCTACTTTTCAAGGAGACTCTGTGGCAAGAACAAATGCCAGGGTGCTCTCCGCAAAGTTGAGTGGTGAATGTTGGTGGTGAGAAGTAAAGGAAACTCATAGAACCCTAAGGGAAGCAAGCTAAATCGTTGGCTATGGACAGCTAGGAAGCGTATCCCCGCAATCAAAGCACACTTCATTGTGGACCAAAACCACTCCCGCTAAGG
>NW_007190784.1:0-810 GCF_000164805.1 Carlito syrichta
CACATAGCCAGAACTACAGGCACCCGCTACCATGCTTGGTTATTTTTTAGTTGATCATAGAGACAAGGTCTCACCAAGTTGCCTGGGCTGGTCTTGAACCGGAGTCTCAGGCAATCCACTCGCCTCAGCCTCCCAAAGTGCTGGAATGACAGGATGAACCACGGAGACTGGCCTTTTTTTAAAAAAATACAAATCTCTTTATATCTATTACAATGTGTAGAGTTTCAATACTCATACTTACACACATACTCTTCTATTCATAACTATGCTGGAGAAGAAAGATTAATGTTAGAAAAAGGGAAATTTGAATAAAATATTTAAGGTGTGGACCTCTAGAAAGTTTCAATCATACAAAGTTTTCAGAGTTACTTCATAAGTTCAAAAAACAAAACACTCAAACACTCACCATATGTATAACACAAATGGCTATAACTAAAGCACATAATTATGTTTTATAAAGTTTAGATAAAGTGATACAACATGAGTTATCTATTTCTGGCATAAGGAGTCAAATTTGTAATATAGCCCAGCATTTGAAAAATGTATGTAACCAATCACTGTAATCTCAAATCAATGTATGATTATTACTTTGGCATGTATATTTTGTTATATGTTTTAGAATATGTACAATACTTTAAATCTAGAAAGTTATGCAAAAGTATGTAATCACCATTTCAATCTGAAATGAATTCATTATTACTTTGACTTGTATATTTTAAATAATATGTTTTAGAGTAAGTACAATGTTTTAAATCTAGAAAGCTATATTGCCTCATTTTAAAATCTTCAAAGAGCCAAGCTTCCATTCGA
>NW_007190785.1:0-795 GCF_000164805.1 Carlito syrichta
CCGAAATGGGTTAGAGAAATATAAAAATATGTAGATATTTTAGAAAATGTGTAAATCATTTACAGTTACATTAGACATACTTTATTTTAATGCAGAATATGATATAAATGTACAAATGGACTTTTGTTATATTTCATTGTCTCATCTGTTTTAACAGGTTATGCAGTATACACTTCACAATAGAGTATAATTTATCAGGATAGAAACCATTTAAAAAGGAAAAATTTACTGAAGCTGTAGATAATCCAGCCAAATGAAATCATGTCTACATGTGTTTTGGACTACCTAACACAGCACATGTGACTATTCCCAAAGTAAAATCATAGACTACTTTATATTTAATTCCATTTCATCCAGCAAAATTTTTTGAATGCCACATACTGCAAAATATTCCATAATTGCATCTAAGGTATGGTCACCGATCTCACAGAACTGACCGTCTAATGAGAAATAAAACAAATATGGAAATTAATTACGATATAAAATTGAATAAGATGAGCAAAACTGGAAAAACAGAAGTGCTTACCCTAAACTGTAAGACAAACTAAGCAGTGGCTGTTTCTTCACATATTTTCTCTAAATACTTGTGTTTATTTATATCATTTATTCTTACAATACTGGGGTTGCACTTTGTATTTTGTTTCCTGCTCTTTTAAAATTTGGCATATATCATAAAAGTTCTTTCATATCCTTAATTATGTTTAAAAATACTGCTTGATGGCCAGAAGGTATTCTATCATATGGGAGACATTTTAACATTCTATTGTTGACTATTGAGTTTGCTTACTCACTGCT
>NW_007190786.1:0-750 GCF_000164805.1 Carlito syrichta
ATTTTAAAATAAAATACTAAATTGCATATTTAGACTATATATCTTTAGGTTTAAAGTTATACAAGGAATATTTTATTTGCTAAGAAATCAGTCTACCTAGATAAGAAGGATACATCTATATTAAGGCAAAATTATACCTATTTTCATTTTTTAACTTCTATCTCATAATGATTATACTATAATGTCAAAATATTTGATTTTTCTTTGATTTACTGGTGAATTAAGTTTTAAATTTGATTTTATATTCAAAGGCAGATTAAAACAATTATCAGAAAAAAATTTATAATTATCCTCTTTGCTTAAAACCTTATGAATCCTATTTTACTCAAAGTCAAAGGCAAAGTTCCTATAACTACTCATAAGCACCAACTTTTTTTCTCATTAGCTTCCACAAACCCCATAAATCCCTATAGATTATTCTCTAGTTACTTTTTTTTTCTGAATCGGGGGTCTCACTCTGTCACCCAGGGTGGAATGCAGTGGTACATTCATGGCCACTGCAGTCTCGGCCTGCTGAGCGCAGGTGATACTTCCATTTCAGCTTCCAACCAGCTGGAACTACAGGCACATGCCACCAGACCTGAATAATTTTTTTAAATTTTTTATTGTAGAGAAGAGGTCTCACCAAGTTGACCAGTCTGGTCTCAATTCTCTGGACTCAAGCAATTCTCTCCCCTCAGCCTCCCAAGGTGCAGGGATTACAGGCTTGAACACCTGCACCCAGCTCTCTAGTTAATATTCTAATTACTT
>NW_007190787.1:0-990 GCF_000164805.1 Carlito syrichta
GACTATATATCTTTAGGTTTAAAGTTATACAAGGAATGTTTTATTTGCTAAGAAATCAGTCTACCTAGATAAGAAGGATACATCTATATTAAGGCAAAATTATACCTATTTTCATTTTTTAACTTCTATCTCATAATGATTATACTATAATGTCAAAATATTTGATTTTTCTTCGATTTACTGGTGAATTAAGTTTTAAATTTGATTTTATGTTCAAAGGCAGATTAAAACAATTATCAGAAAAAAATTTATAATTATCTTCTTTGCTTAAAACCTTATGAATCCTATTTTACTCAAAGTCAAAGGCAAAGTTCCTATAACTACTCATAAGCACCAACTTTTTTTCTCATTAGCTTCCACAAACCCCATAAATCCCTATAGATTATTCTCTAGTTACTTTTTTTTTCTGAGTCGGGGGTCTCACTCTGTCACCCAGGGTGGAATGCAGTGGTACATTCATGGCCACTGCAGTCTCGGCCTGCTGAGCTCAGGTGATACTTCCATTTCAGCTTCCAACCAGCTGGAACTACAGGCACATGCCACCAGACCTGAATAATTTTTTTTAATTTTTTATTGTAGAGAAGAGGTCTCACTAAGTTGACCAGTCTGGTCTCAATTCTCTGGACTCAAGCAATTCTCTCCCCTCAGCCTGCTGGATGCAGGGATTACAGGCTTGAACACCTGCACCCAGCTCTCTAGTTAATATTCTAATTACTTACCTTTTTTCTTGGGAAAGCAGGATTTATTGAGAGGATAGAAAGGCTTCTACAGTGGGAGGGGAACTCAGGGAGTTCCCCTTCATATCTTATCTTACCCTTTACTTATACCCTACTGAACCACTTCCTTCATTCGAACTGTTACTTGCTGTTCTCTACATCTTGAAATTTCTTTCATCAGATATTTTTATGACTAGCCCTCATACTCATCCAAGTTTTTGGTGACAAGTTATTTTTTTCAATGACATCTATTGTGAAACTCTATATTTAAAAT
>NW_007190788.1:0-907 GCF_000164805.1 Carlito syrichta
CCATTTCAGCTTCCAAACCAGCTGGAACTACAGGCACATGCCACCAGACCTGAATAATTTTTTTTTAATTTTTATTGTAGAGAAGACGTCTCACTAAGTTGACCAGTCTGGTCTCAATTCTCTGGACTCAAGCAATTCTCTCCCCTCAGCCTGCTGGATGCAGGGATTACAGGCTTGAACACCTGCACCCAGCTCTCTAGTTAATATTCTAATTACTTACCTTTTTTCTTGGGAAAGCAGGATTTATTGAGAGGATAGAAAGGCTTCTACAGTGGGAGGGGATCTCAGGGAGTTCCCCTTCATATCTTATCTTACCCTTTACTTATACCCTACTGAACCACTTCCTTCATTCGAACTGTTACTTGCTGTTCTCTACATCTTGAAATTTCTTTCATCAGATATTTTTATGACTAGCCCTCATACTCATCCAAGTTTTTGGTGACAAGTTATTTTTTCAATGACATCTATTGTGAAACTCTATATTTAAAATTAAAACCACTGACCACTACTCTGTACTTTGTTCCCCTTTACTTGATTATACTTGTTATCTTTATTTATAGCAATAAACACTATGTATTGTAATTTATTGAATTCTATGTTTAATAGGTATGTAAGCTTCATCTCTTTGACTATAATCAACATTAAGTAAATTGAATAATATTCTTATTGATTTTACTTATTTTTTAATGTTTCTCCCCCTAAATAAGGTTTTACAAGCAGCAATTTTGTGCCTTTATATATTATCATATACTTATATTTTTATAGAGAGTCTGTCTTCTTTTTTGATTATTGAATTTTCCCAAGTAAAATAGTCCAAAAATTAAATATCAAGTTTGTCCTTGTATTTTTAAGGCACATGCAGTTAACTGCCAGATCATTTTTATACCAGATATCATTTATACAGTGT
>NW_007190789.1:0-1104 GCF_000164805.1 Carlito syrichta
ATACCCTACTGAACCACTTCCTTCATTCGAACTGTTACTTGCTGTTCTCTACATCTTGAAATTTCTTTCATCAGATATTTTTATGACTAGCCCTCATACTCATCCAAGTTTTTGGTGACAAGTTATTTTTTCAATGACATCTATTGTGAAACTCTATATTTAAAATTAAAACCACTGACCACTACTCTGTACTTTGTTCCCCTTTACTTGATTATACTTGTTATCTTTATTTATAGCAATAAACACTATGTATTGTAATTTATTGAATTCTATGTTTAATAGGTATGTAAGCTTCATCTCTTTGACTATAATCAACATTAAGTAAATTGAATAATATTCTTATTGATTTTACTTATTTTTTAATGTTTCTCCCCCTAAATAAGGTTTTACAAGCAGCAATTTTGTGCCTTTATATATTATCATATACTTATATTTTTATAGAGAGTCTGTCTTCTTTTTTGATTATTGAATTTTCCCAAGTAAAATAGTCCAAAAATTAAATATCAAGTTTGTCCTTGTATTTTTAAGGCACATGCAGTTAACTGCCAGATCATTTGTTTAATACCAGATATCATTTATACAGTGTAAAATATTTTGAAACATTTTTATGCATTAATTTAAATTCCAACTAATATGAATGTCTATTTCTCATTTATAAATCGTAGTAACTAAAATTCTAGTTGTTTACTAAAATTCTCAAATGTTCCTTTTTAAATTCAGTGTGTCACTTATGATCAGAATGTGGCCATCATTTCATTTTCTAAGGTAACTCAATAGCTTCTAAATATTAATGAATTTTCCTTTGGCATAATGACTGCTTATAATTAATGCTATTAATTTACTTTACTATTTATGTTCTTTTTCACCTTCCCATTCAAATTGGAATTTTCTATGATGCCTGAGCACCTATATAATTTTTTTAAAGTAACTGATCTCCTATTTTTAGATCTCTTATTTACAGATTATATTAATATTTAGATATTCATTTTATTGATATTTAAAATAAAATGAGTGCTATATAAAGTATTTAAATATGTATTTTATTATGTATCTATAAATAATATTTATATATGTATTATGTTATCAGTGGAATTTATATAAATA
>NW_007190790.1:0-783 GCF_000164805.1 Carlito syrichta
CTAAATAGATATTAGGAAGAAACTTCAGATGAGTATTACCTCAATAACATCCGTACGTGGGCTATAGTAGACTTGGAGTAATGCCTGCTCTGGAGGACAAGAGGTAGACAAGAAGTTAGCCTCTAGAGTGTCAAAGTGATTCAAAGAAGCATGAAAACTCAATTATATATCTAAACAAACACCAAAATTCCTCAAGAAAATTCTACAATTAAATTAAGATCTAACACCTATTCAAAAATTGCCTGACACTTAAAAAAATCAGACAAATGATCCATAGAGAGAAGAAAAATTAAGATACAGCTTCAGAAATTATAGAGAAAAATAGAACTAGTAGATAATGCTAACAGATAATTTTCTTTTTGATTGGGATCTTATGCTTTTCATATCTTGTGAGAAAGACAAATTCATGTGCTTTTGGTTATGTTTTCAAGAATGTTTGTATAGAGAGAAACGTTGGTGATAAAGACATTTTCTCCCTTAGGAGCAAACAATGTCTGTTTATAGCTTTAAAATAAAGAGACCCTGAGCCAGCAGGTTCGAGACCCACCTGGGCAATTTGGCAAGACCTCATCTCTACAATACATCAAAAACTAGCCGGGCTACTTGGAAGGCTGAGGCAGAAGGATTGCCGGAGCCCAGCAGGTTGAGGCTGCAGTGGTCGGGAGTGGGCCACTGCACTCCAGTCTGGGTGACAGAGAAAGAATCCAACTAAAAAATAAATAAAATAAAATAAAATAAAATAAAAGACAGTGTCTCCCTCCAAAGTATATTGCAGAAATCCTT
>NW_007190791.1:0-852 GCF_000164805.1 Carlito syrichta
ATGTCTGTTTATAGCTTTAAAATAAAGAGACCCTGAGCCAGCAGGTTCGAGACCCACCTGGGCAATTTGGCAAGACCTCATCTCTACAATACATCAAAAACTAGCCGGGCTACTTGGAAGGCTGAGGCAGAAGGATTGCCGGAGCCCAGCAGGTTGAGGCTGCAGTGGTCGGGAGTGGCCACTGCACTCCAGTCTGGGTGACAGAGAAAGAATCCAACTAAAAAATAAATAAAATAAAATAAAATAAAATAAAAGACAGTGTCTCCCTCCAAAGTATATTGCAGAAATCCTTAATACCTACAAAATTGAAGTAAATGTCATGGAGTTGGCAAATATTTTTTCCCATTCTGTGGGTTGTCTCCCTGCTCGCTTGATGGCCTAACATCAAGGATCTATAAGGATCTCAAATGTGCTGAAAAGAAAAAAAAAAAAAAACAGCCGCATTACAAAGTGGCCATCATCAATAACACAAAAAAATAACAGATGCTGGAGAGGATGTAGTGAAAAGGGAACACTATTGGTGAGAGTGTAAACTAGTATAGCCTCTATGGAAATCACGGTGGCAGTTCCTAAAAGTTCTAAAATTTGATCTTCCATATGATCCCACAATCCCCTTACTGGGAGTATACCTGTAAGAACTCAGGTCACTGTATAAAAAAGATACTTGCATACACATGTTTATTGCAGCATGGTTCACAATAGCAAGAACATGGAACTGTGCTGCCCATTAAAAAGAGGACTAGAAAAAAAATGTGGTGCTTATGCACAATGGAATATTATGCCACCATAAAGAAGAACAAAATCATGAATTTAACAGCAAACTGTATGGAATCAGTTTATAATACTGAATGA
>NW_007190792.1:0-863 GCF_000164805.1 Carlito syrichta
AGGCAGAGGATTGCCGGAGCCCAGCAGGTTGAGGCTGCAGTGGTCGGGAGTGGCCACTGCACTCCAGTCTGGGTGACAGAGAAAGAATCCAACTAAAAAATAAATAAAATAAAATAAAATAAAATAAAAGACAGTGTCTCCCTCCAAAGTATATTGCAGAAATCCTTAATACCTACAAAATTGAAGTAAATGTCATGGAGTTGGCAAATATTTTTTCCCATTCTGTGGGTTGTCTCCCTGCTCGCTTGATGGCCTAACATCAAGGATCTATAAGGATCTCAAATGTGCTGAAAAGAAAAAAAAAAAAAAACAGCCGCATTACAAAGTGGCCATCATCAATAACACAAAAAAATAACAGATGCTGGAGAGGATGTAGTGAAAAGGGAACACTATTGGTGAGAGTGTAAACTAGTATAGCCTCTATGGAAATCACGGTGGCAGTTCCTAAAAGTTCTAAAATTTGATCTTCCATATGATCCCACAATCCCCTTACTGGGAGTATACCTGTAAGAACTCAGGTCACTGTATAAAAAAGATACTTGCATACACATGTTTATTGCAGCATGGTTCACAATAGCAAGAACATGGAACTGTGCTGCCCATTAAAAAGAGGACTAGAAAAAAAATGTGGTGCTTATGCACAATGGAATATTATGCCACCATAAAGAAGAACAAAATCATGAATTTAACAGCAAACTGTATGGAATCAGTTTATAATACTGAATGATCTCTCTCAGAAACAAAGAGCTGCGTACTAAATGTTCTCACTCACAATGATGTGGCAGAAAGGGGGGTTGGTAACAGTTAAAGGTATTTCCTTTTGAAAGGCAAAGGTGTAAACTTTAAAGACCCACCAGGGGCCA
>NW_007190793.1:0-812 GCF_000164805.1 Carlito syrichta
TAAATGTTCTCACTCACAATGATGTGGCAGAAAGGGGGGTTGGTAACAGTTAAAGGTATTTCCTTTTGAAAGGCAAAGGTGTAAACTTTAAAGACCCACCAGGGGCCAGACAGGTTTTGTTTAAAACAGGCCAAATGACCAGAAAATGGCCATCTCATGGAAATACAAGAGTAACTAATTCACAAACTTATCCAAAACCCCTCTTCTAAAGTTGGTGGTTTACAACCCTGTAGTTCCTAAAAACCATTTGTTCTTTGAAAAGTCTGATTTTGCTGAGTACAACTGTGTAAAATTCCAAAAGCAATATATAATTACTCAACACGACCCCCTCCCTTTCCTAAACAAGGGTATAATACCCCACTTCTCCTGTTCTGGGGGCTCAACCTCAATTTAGATGCATTAGCTCCTTGAGCCCGCTGTGACGGTTAGCGTAATAAAGTTGCCATTTCCTATAAGGGCCTCAGTGTTACAATCTCTCTGCCTTCCCACTACATATCTGTTGAACTTGCTGGGAAATGGAGAGTTTGGAAACCGTGTGTTCCACCTCCTTTGTCATTGAGATATGACCTCCAGGGCAATGGGAAGAACAATCTTGCCTGGCGCACAATGCATCTTTTGATCTGAAGGAGAGAGGCCCCTCCCGGTGCACTGAAGCTCGGATCACGAAAGCACAACAGGAACCCAAGAGGTGAGGAACTGACATAAGGATGACCACCTGACCTAAAGGACAGAAAGACCAGAAAGACCACCCAACGGAAAGGGTAAGAATAAAGACCTTTAAATAGACGTGCGAATAGATGGCAGAAGGAGAG
>NW_007190794.1:0-768 GCF_000164805.1 Carlito syrichta
ACAGGTTTTGTTTAAAACAGGCCAAATGACCAGAAAATGGCCATCTCATGGAAATACAAGAGTAACTAATTCACAAACTTATCCAAAACCCCTCTTCTAAAGTTGGTGGTTTACAACCCTGTAGTTCCTAAAAACCATTTGTTCTTTGAAAAGTCTGATTTTGCTGAGTACAACTGTGTAAAATTCCAAAAGCAATATATAATTACTCAACACGACCCCCTCCCTTTCCTAAACAAGGGTATAATACCCCACTTCTCCTGTTCTGGGGGCTCAACCTCAATTTAGATGCATTAGTTCCTTGAGCCCGCTGTGACGGTTAGCGTAATAAAGTTGCCATTTCCTATAAGGGCCTCAGTGTTACAATCTCTCTGCCTTCCCACTACATATCTGTTGAACTTGCTGGGAAATGGAGAGTTTGGAAACCGTGTGTTCCACCTCCTTTGTCATTGAGATATGACCTCCAGGGCAATGGGAAGAACAATCTTGCCTGGCGCACAATGCATCTTTTGATCTGAAGGAGAGAGGCCCCTCCCGGTGCACTGAAGCTCGGATCACGAAAGCACAACAGGAACCCAAGAGGTGAGGAACTGACATAAGGATGACCACCTGACCTAAAGGACAGAAAGACCAGAAAGACCACCCAACGGAAAGGGTAAGAATAAAGACCTTTGCATAGACCTGCGAATAGATGGCAGAAGGAGAGCTTGATCACCTCCTGGAGCCAGGTAGTTATGTCCAGCTGAAGGAAAGGGCTGAAAGGCAGTGGAA
>NW_007190795.1:0-812 GCF_000164805.1 Carlito syrichta
CCATCTCATGGAAATACAAGAGTAACTAATTCACAAACTTATCCAAAACCCCTCTTCTAAAGTTGGTGGTTTACAACCCTGTAGTTCCTAAAAACCATTTGTTCTTTGAAAAGTCTGATTTTGCTGAGTACAACTGTGTAAAATTCCAAAAGCAATATATAATTACTCAACACGACCCCCTCCCTTTCCTAAACAAGGGTATAATACCCCACTTCTCCTGTTCTGGGGGCTCAACCTCAATTTAGATGCATTAGTTCCTTGAGCCCGCTGTGACGGTTAGCGTAATAAAGTTGCCATTTCCTATAAGGGCCTCAGTGTTACAATCTCTCTGCCTTCCCACTACATATCTGTTGAACTTGCTGGGAAATGGAGAGTTTGGAAACCGTGTGTTCCACCTCCTTTGTCATTGAGATATGACCTCCAGGGCAATGGGAAGAACAATCTTGCCTGGCGCACAATGCATCTTTTGATCTGAAGGAGAGAGGCCCCTCCCGGTGCACTGAAGCTCGGATCACGAAAGCACAACAGGAACCCAAGAGGTGAGGAACTGACATAAGGATGACCACCTGACCTAAAGGACAGAAAGACCAGAAAGACCACCCAACGGAAAGGGTAAGAATAAAGACCTTTGCATAGACCTGCGAATAGATGGCAGAAGGAGAGCTTGATCACCTCCTGGAGCCAGGTAGTTATGTCCAGCTGAAGGAAAGGGCTGAAAGGCAGTGGAAGGAAACACTGTCTGAGACGAACCCGTAGCTTCTAGGATTAGGATGGAGAGTTGAAAAATGTGTTGTGTGATTGTGTGTATATGA
>NW_007190796.1:0-782 GCF_000164805.1 Carlito syrichta
CCCTTTCCTAAACAAGGGTATAATACCCCACTTCTCCTGTTCTGGGGGCTCAACCTCAATTTAGATGCATTAGTTCCTTGAGCCCGCTGTGACGGTTAGCGTAATAAAGTTGCCATTTCCTATAAGGGCCTCAGTGTTACAATCTCTCTGCCTTCCCACTACATATCTGTTGAACTTGTTGGGAAATGGAGAGTTTGGAAACCGTGTGTTCCACCTCCTTTGTCATTGAGATATGACCTCCAGGGCAATGGGAAGAACAATCTTGCCTGGCGCACAATGCATCTTTTGATCTGAAGGAGAGAGGCCCCTCCCGGTGCACTGAAGCTCGGATCACGAAAGCACAACAGGAACCCAAGAGGTGATTAACTGACATAAGGATGACCACCTGACCTAAAGGAGAGAAAGACCAGAAAGACCACCCAACGGAAAGGGTAAGAATAAAGACCTTTGCATAGACCTGCGAATAGATGGCAGAAGGAGAGCTTGATCACCTCCTGGAGCCAGGTAGTTATGTCCAGCTGAAGGAAAGGGCTGAAAGGCAGTGGAAGGAAACACTGTCTGAAGACGAACCCGTACGCTTCTAGGATTAGGATGGAGAGTTGAAAAATGTGTTGTGTGATTGTGTGTATATGAGACGGAGGGAGGGAGGGCTCCGCATATAGTTAGTCTGAATTGGGGGTGTACCAACCTGCCAATTGCTAAGAGGTATCTGACATATCTTCATGAGGAGTATGACTGTAAGGGACAAAACGGATGTTTTACATACCCCTCATTCTCTTATT
>NW_007190797.1:0-766 GCF_000164805.1 Carlito syrichta
TAGAGGAGCAGTTTATTCGAAAGGATATTTTGTAGCTTTCAGTTTGAATACAACCTGGAGAATCAGATTCTGAAGAGCTGTGTTGATGCCAGCTGTATGCTTAGGATGGGTAAGGGATGTGAGTCTGGGGTCAACCGGTCAAGCTCTGGGGCAGAGAGGACCTAGCCCATTGCTTCTAGCCTGTGACCAGCCTACTCCTCTCACCCCAGTGTACCATGCAGATGTTAAGTTTTTCTGTGTGCCAAGACCTAAAAACAGCTGGTAGCCATGAAGAGGAACAAGAAATGGCAGATTTAGTGAGAAAGACTGCAGAGACTTAGTAGATGGTCTTTTTGGGTGTTAGCATCAGGGTAAATGAGTTTTGGACCTTGAGCTCACATGCTGTTTATTCACACGTCAGCTTTCAGGAGAAAATTTTTTCAGTCTAATTCTTGAGCTAAACTTTGTCCATTCCCCGGTCAAGGGAATATGGGGCTCTTTCACTGACTGTCCCTCCAGCATGGCCTCTTACAGGGAAGGGATAAACTTCTAAAGGAAAAAAAATGACCTAAAGGAAAAGACACAGATGTTAGACAGGCAGAACAACAACGTGTCATGTCAAGTCACTCTACCATCCATAGAAATAACATAAAAATAATGCTTTTACTTTGATACAGTAATCACAGGGGAATCTTTGGTCCAATTCACAGCTATATTTATAGTGCTTTCCTGAATATTGCATAGTTTTTTATAGTGTTCACTGCCACAAGAGGATTTTCAGCCATAA
>NW_007190798.1:0-820 GCF_000164805.1 Carlito syrichta
TGTTCTGAGGACTTTAGAGGAAGACATGTGGCAAACTTGAGAGAAATACAAATAACACCTCTGAAAAGGCAGTCTTCACTTCCAGATCCAGCAGCCCTGGACTGGGGTTGCTCTCTGATGGCAAATTTCTCTGCAGGAGCTTAGTAAAGCGAAGAATGCCTGAAGTGTTTGATTCACTTCTGCTTCTGTGACAGGTAAATTTCTCATTCTCACCCAATTTTGTGTTAGATACTGGAGCATACAGAAGTACTAAAACAAGTTATCTATTATTTTCATTAGCATTTATTGATCACTTAACTACACAAGCCTGAACTAAGCTCTAGTATCAGGTATCATTCTTTCCACTATTCCTTTGTTAAGGCAAATTTTTCACCATTTACAGAGAAAACAGGTTCAGACAGGATCAGTTTCATGGCCATTCATATGTCTGTTAAGAAGCAGGGTTGGTATAAAATTTAAGTATCTTTTTTACGCTTTGGAATCATGGGTTGTTACTCAACATCTAGTAAGCTTTGATGTGACATCTGATTAGGAAGAATGTAATTAGTGTACAGGATAGAGCATATATATTTTATTTTGTAAAAAAAAGTATAAAACAAATTTTCAATAATTCTCATGAATTTGCACTTAAAGAGGCTTGAAAGTAACTTCTCATGCTCCTTGATTTCTTGCCACAAAATCTTTTAAAAGCTTTCTTTTTAAAGAGGTGCTTTAAGTTTCAATTAGTTGCATGTTTTCCATAAACAAACTCTTATCTCAAGCTTTAGAGACTATTTTTTAAAAGCAGTATTAATAGAGCAAGCAGCGAGCCGGGCTCGGG
>NW_007190799.1:0-821 GCF_000164805.1 Carlito syrichta
TCATTCTCACCCAATTTTGTGTTAGATACTGGAGCATACAGAAGTACTAAAACAAGTTATCTATTATTTTCATTAGCATTTATTGATCACTTAACTACACAAGCCTGAACTAAGCTCTAGTATCAGGTATCATTCTTTCCACTATTCCTTTGTTAAGGCAAATTTTTCACCATTTACAGAGAAAACAGGTTCAGACAGGATCAGTTTCATGGCCATTCATATGTCTGTTAAGAAGCAGGGTTGGTATAAAATTTAAGTATCTTTTTTACGCTTTGGAATCATGGGTTGTTACTCAACATCTAGTAAGCTTTGATGTGACATCTGATTAGAAAGAATGTAATTAGTGTACAGGATAGAGCATATATATTTTATTTTGTAAAAAAAAGTATAAAACAAATTTTCAATAATTCTCATGAATTTGCACTTAAAGAGGCTTGAAAGTAACTTCTCATGCTCCTTGATTTCTTGCCACAAAATCTTTTAAAAGCTTTCTTTTTAAAGAGGTGCTTTAAGTTTCAATTAGTTGCATGTTTTCCATAAACAAACTCTTATGTCAAGCTTTAGAGACTATTTTTTAAAAGCAGTATTAATAGAGCAAGCAGCATATGAGTGCTTGTGATACTGACAAAAGCTAAGGATTAGAAATATTAGTTAAAGATGCTTTAAACACTGCAATTCCAGTACTCCAAATGAAAAAAAAGACCTATTTTCTCTGCTTTCTTGGTGAAAGAAGTTTTGGGGGCGCCCAGTAACGACTCCACGCCGGTCTGAACTGAGAGATTTATTAAAGGGGCAGTTACACGAAGGGACTGTAACCGAGG
>NW_007190800.1:0-781 GCF_000164805.1 Carlito syrichta
AGCTCTTTAGTTTGGTGAGGTCCCACTTGTCTATCTTATTTCTTAAGGTATTAAACTTTAGGGTTCTGAGTAGGAATTGGTTGCCAATTTTATTTTCTGTAAGGCTGTCTCTTGCATTTTCTAAGATTCTTAGAGTTTTGGTTTTATGCTTAGGTCTTTGATCCATTTAGAGTTAATTTTGTGTATAGTGGTAGGTAGGGTACCTGTTTCTGTCTTCTACATGTGGTCAATCAGTTTTCTCAGCACCATTTACTGAAAAGGTTCTCCTCTTCCCTGAGACCCACTCTCCACTATCACTCTATAGGATGATGCAAAGTGGAAATGAATGGAAGCAATAAACATACACACACACTCCAAAACAAACTGGAATAACAACAAGGCTAAACAAAACAATCAGCAACAACCCCCCCCCCAAGAAAACTAAACACACACATACATGCCTAACACAATGTGAATAGAGACGAAGAACAGAAAGACCAAAGGAAAAAAAGGGGAGGGTTCATGTCAAACCCTCACACATCTATTGACATATCCCTTAAACTATAAACAATGAGTATCAAAAACACTGTGAAGAACGAAAGAAGGAAAACTAACAACCACACCAAAATCAACAGATAAACACTCAATCATTTCCATACACATAAATAAAAAATGACCAAATAAAAGAAGAAAGAACTAGAAAAAGAAATGGAAAAGTAACGAAACGTTTTGGGGGGAAGATGCAGATTGAACCCTCCATAACACATTTATGCACAACAGAGAATATTTTTAAAATAGATGA
>NW_007190801.1:0-859 GCF_000164805.1 Carlito syrichta
AGGATGGTGGTAAACTGCATTCAAGTTTTCTTATGCTGTTAAGAGGCCATGCCCAATTTTATCACTCTGACATTTTAGAAGATCCTGCAACCTCCATCATCATTACTTAGGTTAAAAACAGGTTTACCCAATTTCCCTTGAAATGTCAGGCTTGGCAAACAACCGCATCTAAGAACCACTGTTTCAATACTTCATTCTCCCACTGAAATAAGCACAATTCATAGAAAATATAAAGATGGTACACTCACAAAAAGGAAGGCCAGCAGTAAGTTAAAAATACAGCTGAAAGTTAGAGAGACCTGAGGTAAGGAGTTATCACCTCCTTCCAAGCCTTGGAAGAAACACACAGCTTAGGGATGCACCAGTTACTTATACTGAGGGCGCAAGTTGTAGGCCCTGCTAACTGGTAAACAATATCAAAATAACCTCTAGGCCTGCTAATTAACAACATCCAAGCCGACTCGGTGGCTCAGCCTGTATTACCACGCCTTTCGAAGGCTGAAGTGAGTGGATTGCCTGACCCCACGGGTTCGAGACCCGCCTGGGCAGTGAGACCTCGTCTCTACAATAATAAAAAAATCAGCCGGGTGTGGTAGTGTATGCCTGTAATTCTGGCTACTTGGCAGACTGAGGTGGAAGGATCGCCAGAGCCCAGCAGGTCGAGACTGCGGTGGCCTGGAGCGGCCACTGCACTCCAATCTGGGCGACACAGTGAGAGTCCAACTCAAAAACAAAACAAAAAACAAAACAAAAAAACACCCAAATACTGCAGTATCCTAATAAAGTGAAACAATCTCTCTAAGGATTTTATAAGTATTTTAATTTCTGTTCATGCTTAACTCAAATGATGACTATTACA
>NW_007190802.1:0-1201 GCF_000164805.1 Carlito syrichta
CATCTAAGAACCACTGTTTCAATACTTCATTCTCCCACTGAAATAAGCACAATTCATAGAAAATATAAAGATGGTACACTCACAAAAAGGAAGGCCAGCAGTAAGTTAAAAATACAGCTGAAAGTTAGAGAGACCTGAGGTAAGGAGTTATCACCTCCTTCCAAGCCTTGGAAGAAACACACAGCTTAGGGATGCACCAGTTACTTATACTGAGGGCGCAAGTTGTAGGCCCTGCTAACTGGTAAACAATATCAAAATAACCTCTAGGCCTGCTAATTAACAACATCCAAGCCGACTCGGTGGCTCAGCCTGTATTACCACGCCTTTCGAAGGCTGAAGTGAGTGGATTGCCTGACCCCACGGGTTCGAGACCCGCCTGGGCAGTGAGACCTCGTCTCTACAATAATAAAAAAATCAGCCGGGTGTGGTAGTGTATGCCTGTAATTCTGGCTACTTGGCAGACTGAGGTGGAAGGATCGCCAGAGCCCAGCAGGTCGAGACTGCGGTGGCCTGGAGCGGCCACTGCACTCCAATCTGGGCGACACAGTGAGAGTCCAACTCAAAAACAAAACAAAAAACAAAACAAAAAAAACACCCAAATACTGCAGTATCCTAATAAAGTGAAACAATCTCTCTAAGGATTTTATAAGTATTTTAATTCTGTTCATGCTTAACTCAAATGATCACTATTACAACTGAAAACCAGAAACACGATAGTCTGAGCAATCAATTAGAGACCAATAACTACTCGGCACAGTAGCCTCCCTCGGTACCTATGGAAGACGGATCCAGGACCCCCTTGGATACCCAAACCTGCAGAGATGCTCGAGCCCCTCATATAAAATTAAGAAGTATTTGCAGAGAACCTAAACGCATCCTCCTGTGTGCTGTACATCATGTCTAGATTGCGTATGATACCTAATATAATGCAAATGCTATGTACATAGTTGATATGTTGTATTTTTATTTGGGTTATTTTTTTTCAAATATTTTTGATCTGCATTTTGTTGAATCCACAGATGTGGAGCTCCCCGATACAAGGGCTCACTGTAGGGTTTTCTTTGACACTATTTATTTTTAAGTACTTTTTAACTCAACTGAGTCAATAAAGTAAAAGATACATCATATTTTATAAATTATATCAGGAAAATATTTGTTTATAGGGTCGAGTAAATGTTAAGTTAATGTTTATTGATAATGG
>NW_007190803.1:0-450 GCF_000164805.1 Carlito syrichta
AGAAACAAGGAAAGAAACAAAGAAAGAAAGAAAGATGCTGGCCTCAGTGCTTCAGCCTGTAATCCCACACTTTGGGAGACTGAGGTGAGTGAATTGTCTGAACCTGCAGGTTCGAGACCAGCCTGGGCAACTTGGCATGACCTCATTGCTAAAATAAAACAAAAAAATTAGCAATGTGTGGTAGTGTGCGCTTGTAGTTCCTGCTACTTAGAAGGCTGAGGCAGAAGGATAACCGGTGCCAAGCAGGTCAAGGATGTGGTGACCAGGAGTGGCCACTGAACTCCAGTCTGGGTGACTGAGTGAGACTCTGACTCGAAAGAAAGAAAGAAAGAAAGAAAGAAAGAAAGAAAGAAAGAAAGAAAGAAAGAAAGAAAGAAAGAAGGAAGGAAGGAAGGAAGGAAGGAAGGAAGGAAGGAAGGAAGGAAGGAAGGAAGGAAGGAAGGAAGGAAG
>NW_007190804.1:0-886 GCF_000164805.1 Carlito syrichta
TGCCCTTATGAAGGTAGCTTTAATTAAGCTACATTAGAATCTGACAACTTCACTCACTTTAATGTGATCCATCGTGAGTCAGATGACATCGGATCATGGCTGAACTAAGATGACACATCAAATGGTGTCTCTTGTGCACACCAGGCTGAACACTGGAGTCTAGGATGATATGCAAAGATAAAAACCTGCGGACTTTTAGCTTGGAAAGGAAAGAGGAGAGACAGTTCAATGCTGTAAGATTATGGCAGGCAAGTAAAGAGTTAAATAAGGATGGGCGCTGTGTTCACGCCTATAATCCCAGCACTCTGGGAGGCAGAGGTGAGAAGATTGCCTGAGCCCACAGATTCAAGACCAGCTTAGTCAACTTGGCGAGACCTCATTTCTCTTAAATAAATAAATAAAAATAAAATAAAATATCTAAGAAAAATTAAAAATTATTAAATAAAATGACCAGAATCTTTGAAAACCTTAGAGGAGATGCTGATTTAAGAGGTAGGCAGTAAAATCATGTACCATCTTCACTAAGTGGCAGAAAGGAAGGGAATTCCAGCCCCTGGAGCTCAGGTTTGGGATGGACCAGAGCCCAGAAGGCCTCAGTCAGACTGTCTCATGTCAAGACACAAAAACTAAGGAACTGCAGGGTGTTCCCTCCCTGCCCTCTCCTCAAGAAACCCCAGCCTCTGTTCAGCACAGGTGGTGTGTAAAGACTACAGTTTGGAGCTGAAACTTGGAGCAAGAGCTCCAAGCCTCAGGTGCTAGGCCCTGAAGTGGGTTGAATGGTGACCCCATAACAAACATCTACATTCTAACACCTGAACTTTTGAATGTGACTGTATTTGAAGAAAGGATCTTTGCAGATATAACACATTTGAGACTTTCAGCATGG
>NW_007190805.1:0-769 GCF_000164805.1 Carlito syrichta
GCAAAGATAAAAACCTGCAGACTTTTAGCTTGGAAAGGAAAGAGGAGAGACAGTTCAATGCTGTAAGATTATGGCAGGCAAGTAAAGAGTTAAATAAGGATGGGCGCTGTGTTCATGCCTATAATCCCAGCACTCTGGGAGGCAGAGGTGAGAAGATTGCCTGAGCCCACAGGTTCAAGGCCAGTTTAGTCAACTTGGTGAGACCTCATTTCTCTTAAATAAATAAATAAAAATAAAATAAAATATCTAAGAAAAATTAAAAATTACTAAATAAAATGACCAGAATCTTTGAAAAACTTAGAGGAGATGCTGATTTAAGAGGTAGGCAGTAAAATCATGTACCATCTTCACTAAGAGGCAGAAAGGAAGGGAATTTCAGCCCCTGGAGCTCAGGTGTGGGATGGACCAGAGCCCAGAAGGCCTCAGTCAGACTGTCTCATGTCAAGACACAAAAACTAAGGAACTGCAGGGTGTTCCCTCCCTGCCCTCTCCTCAAGAAACCCCAGCCTCTGTTCAGCACAGGTGGTGTGTAAAGACTACAGTTTGGAGCTGAAACTTGGAGCAAGAGCTCCAAGCCCCAGGTGCTATGCCCTGAAGTGGGTTGAATGGTGACCCCATAACAAACATCTACATTCTAACACCTGAACTTTTGAATGTGACTGTATTTGAAGAAAGGATCTTTGCAGATATAACACATTTGAGACTTTCTGCATGGACTTTCTTGAATAATACATTCTCCAGATGGACGCTAAATCCAATGGCAAGTGTC
>NW_007190806.1:0-878 GCF_000164805.1 Carlito syrichta
ACGAACATGATCATAGTTTTTAATGGATTTTCACAGGGATCGAGTGAAATGGTGATCATTTGAGGCATGCTTTTTAGTCATCCCCCTCTCTGTGGGAGGCAGCAGTCATGTAGGCACTGAGCACAGGACCTGGACACATGACCTGGTTCCACATACATTTTCACTGTTGGGGGCATATAATCTTGGGTACGTCAGGTACATTCTCCTTGTCTTCCTGTGGCCATCTGTTCCTTGGCAATTAATAACAGAATATCATTTTGAAGTTGTGCTGTGATTGTTTATGTGATTGTACTCCAAATATAGCAGAGGCTTAGTAAATATTGATATTTGCTTTTCTTTTTGTTAAGGTAATCATTTTTTGAGGCTCATTGGAGTCTTTAGAGAGCTTTTTTTGATGCAATTATATGGAAATAACTGAGAAGTAATGTCCATACTTTTTTTACTTGCAAAAAGTAAAGCATTTTGCAAAGGCTGTGGCCACATCAATCTAGCTAGAGGCATACTTGGTCTTGCACCAGTGCTACACTTTGAAATGTTTGCTAAAGCATAGAAGCAAAATATGCTGCTACAAGAAAGGAATGTTTGAACAAAGATGGACAAAAGAGAAACCCACCGGCATGAGTCAAGTTTTCCAGACATCATTCAGTCTCTAGAGGAAGCTAGAGGAACTCTCGGGCTTTTAGGCCCCCAAATCTTGACTGTCTCTTCGTAGGACCGATCCTGAAGCTGCCTGAGAATGGTATTTGTGCCATACGTATTCCTTACTGAACACTAGCTGATGGCGAGCCCCATGATCCAATCTGAGTTCATTTTCTTTATGTGAAAGACGGATATGTGAGGACCAAGAAGAAAAATGAACTGGGAAACAATTCATTTGG
>NW_007190807.1:0-1031 GCF_000164805.1 Carlito syrichta
TAAGGAGCCTCCATAATGCATTTCAGAGACTTGACACCCCACAGAATCCGGATTAATAGGCAAACAAACAAGGAGTAATTGTCTCCACTCCAGGGAAACCTCAGTGATGACATCAATCTGACCTTTGCTTAACACTTACTGCTTACTTCTAACACATTCTCCACAACAAGGTTTCCTTTCCCAGAGGCAGTTCATTGCAGAATATTTATCACATTCTCATTCATCCACAGAAAGAGAAATTTCATGATTAGCAGGATAACAGATAAGGCAAGATATGATAAGTTATCCCACGATGAAATGAAGAGAGGATGTAAAGGGGCCACTCTAGCTATCATTAACTTCATTGAAAGTAAAAAGGCCTTTTGTCATTTCTTCACTGAGCAATAGGTCCAATTATCTAAAATCCTTGCGTAGAATTCAGACACGTACCAGAACAGGGCCCTTCAGGCCAACTCTGATGATCACTTTTGACAAATGTTCTGCTTGAGCATAATGTAGTTACTCCAATGCTTTTAGACATGACTACACTTACAGTCAAACATTCTTTACAAAGTGAAACCCAAAACACATCCCGGTCCACCCCTGACACACACACCCAGCCTCACACACTCTCTGTGTGCAGTCAGGTTTCTTTTGGCCAATTTACAACAGAGAGTAAGTTGCTGTATAAATATTTAATTCATGCAACCAAAACCCTGAAAGACCGAGCTCCAAATATAAAGTTTTGCATTCCTGGGGCACACTATATAGATATATCCTTGAAAAAAAATCCATTTACAGCTGTCCTTTAAAGGAAGGAAATGGAAAACAAAAGAATTATTCACACATAAGCCTGCATCAAACGAAAGCCGTTTACAACCTTCTGCCACCGGCATTACTCAGGAAACATTATTTCATGATTAAATCGGAAGCTCCAAAGGTTTAAGAAAAGTAAAAGTACCCATGCTCGGTGCCTCAGCCTGTAATCCCAGCACTTAGGGAGGCTGAGTGAGCTGACTGCCTGAGCCCGCGGGTTTGAGATCCGCCTGGGC
>NW_007190807.1:4074-5005 GCF_000164805.1 Carlito syrichta
AACTGTTGTCAAAAAGAGACTACCTTAGAAATTTCAAATTATATCAAGTGAGATATATCCTGATTAGATAAAAATATGAAATCACATGAAAGTTAGTACTTTAAAGATTATTAATATATACTGAAGGACTACAGACCTGTATTTCAATTCCCTCAGGATGATGTCATTTATCAAAAAAATACTGCTGGTCGATATGGGAACTAATGAATCATTATGGTTAAAATATTTATAAATCACCACGTTACACCCTGGTTTAACGTATATTGAAACTCTATCATCGTACTTGATTTGGAGTATAAGGAGCCTGCATAATGCATTTCAGAACACTTGCACACCCCCACACAATTCCAGATCAATAGCCAAACAAATAAAGAGTAATGTACTCCAGTCCAGGGAAACCTCGGTGATAACATCAATCTGACCTTTAATTAACATTTACTGCTTACTTCTCACACATTCTCCACAACAAAGTTTCCTCTCCCAGAGGCAGTTCATTGGAGAATATTTATCACATGCTCATTCATCCACAGAAAGAGAAATTTCGTGATTAACATGATAACAGATAAGGCGAGAAATGATAACTTATCCCATGATGAAATGAAGAGAGGATGTAAAGGGGCCTGGGAACTCCAGCTATCATTAACTCCATTGAAAGTAAAAAGGTCTTTTGTCATTTCTTCACTGGGCAATAGGTCCAATTATCTAAAATCCTTGCCTAGAATTCAGACACATACCAGAGCAGGGCCCTTCAGGCAAACTCTGATGATCACTTTTGACAAATGTTCTGCTTGACCATAATGCAGTTACTCCAATGCTTTTAGAAAAGAGTACACTTACAATCAAACAATCTTTTCAAAGTGAAACCCAAAACACATCCAGGTCCTCCCTGACACACACACCCAGTCCACACACACTCTCTGTGTGCAGTCAG
>NW_007190808.1:0-934 GCF_000164805.1 Carlito syrichta
ATTCTCTCTTTTTTTTTTGTATCTACATATGTTTTTGCTTTATGTTTACCTTCAGGATTAGATAATAATTATATATTTGCAACAAATTATATTATGTTGATAACTTAATTGTGATTGTATACACAAATTCTACACACTTACTCTCCCTTCCCTCATTTTATAAATTTGATGTCAGAATTTACATAGTTTTATAATTTGTATCTTTTAACAAATAATTGTGACTTCAATTGCTTTAAATAGTTTTGCATTTTAACATTATTGCTAGACATTTAATGCTTTATTCACAGCCATTTCAGTATTAGAGTGTTTTGGATTTGAAAAGACACTTACGCCAGGCTTGGTGACTCAGCCTGTAATCCCGCGCCTTTGGGAAGCTGAGGTGAGTGGATTGTCTGAGTCCGCAGGCTCGAGACCAGCCTGGGCAGCGAGACCTCATCTCTACAATAAATCAAAAAATCAGCCGGGCATGATAGTGCATGCCTGTAATCCCGGCTACTTGGAAGGCTGAGGTGGAAGGATCACCGGAGCCCAGCACTTCAGTCTGGGCGACAGAGTGAGACTCCAACTACAAAAAAAAGAAAAAAAATAAAGAAAAGGTACTTACATTTACTAGTTTTATACTTTCATACGTTTTCATATTATGAATTATTGTCTATTTTCTTCAGCTTAAATAACTCCCTTTAGCAATTTTTAAAATATAGTTATAGTAGTACAAACTATTAGATTTTTTGTCTGAGAATACCTTTAACACCCTTTCATTAATAAAAGCCAGAATTTGAGGTGCAGTATTTTTGACTAGCATTTTTAATTTTTTTCAGGGTTTTCAATTACTTTCCACTCCCTTCTAGCCTGTAGGATTTCTGATGAAAAAAATCTTCTGATAGTCCTGTACAGTTTCTTTGTACATAATGACTTACTTTTCCCCTGCTACTTT
>NW_007190809.1:0-1703 GCF_000164805.1 Carlito syrichta
GCTGGCGGCGGAGCCGGGCCCCCCGCAGGCGGCGGAGCGGGGGCCCCCCTACCACGTCGAGGGAACGTGAGTCAGGCCGCTCTTGGACATGGACCCTTAACCGTGAGTTCACAGACTCTTCTTTTCTTGTATTTTCTAACCTGTGTTGTGGCTTTTGCTGGAAGTGCAACTGCTGGATTATGCATGAGAGTATCCCGTTTTCTGAGAAGTGTGTGTGGAAGGACTGCCCTATTCCCACGGAATGTATGTGGCCATAAATGTGTCCACTGATTCCTCAGTGTTCGTTCTGTTCCATGGATCAATCGTTAGGGTTTTATACCATTGCCTCTGTGTTTGGTTTACTGGACTTTGGTGAAAGCAGAAAGTGTGAAACCCTACACTTTGCCCATTTTGAAGAGAGTTTGGGCTATTGCCGGTCTCATGCAATTCTTCTGAAAGACTAGACATTTGGGTTTTGGTCGAGATTTCTTTGTGTTTTTAATGCGTTGTGTAGTAGTGGCATCTTCCCACGTCATGGTTTTTATTTATTGAACCGAGCATTTCCTTTCCATTGGCTTATGTCCTCTGCAATGTCTATCAGCATGAGTGTGTACTGTTTAGTGTACTGTTCTATTGTCCGCTTAACTTTGTTTTTGTACTATTTTGTGGTTTTGGCTGCTACGGTAATTGAATTGTTTCCTTAGTGGTTTCTTCAGGTGGACTTTGAAAGTGTAGAGAGACACCAGGTGTTTGTATGTTGAATTTGTGTCCCGCAGCAATGCTGAATTTTGAGTTCTGAAAGGGTGAGTGTGTGTGTGTGAGTGTGTGTGTATGTGTGTGTGTGTCTGGTGAACTTGTTGGAGCTGTCTGTACGTCGCGTCGTGTCTATGAGAACTGAGTTAACTTTACTTCTTCGTCTCCCGTGAGGATACCTTGAAAAATTGTTTTTTGTTTAATTGCTCTGTTCAGCATTCTTGACCCTATCTTGAAGGGAAGTGGTGGAAGACTATATCCACGTATACTTCTTGATCTTCAGGGAAAAGCTGAGAGTTTCACCATGGAGTAATCATGTCAGTTTTGTGTTTTCCTATGTGGCCTTTATCAGGTGAAGGAGGTTTTCTTCTATTCGGAGTTACATTTTAGTGTTTGTATCATGAATCAGTGTGAATTTTTCTCAAATCCCTTCGACCTCAATAAAGAAGGTTGTATGTGGCTACTTTTATACTGCTAGTGCGGTATTTTCCTTTGATTGAGTTTTGTTGAAATGACATTTACGTTTTGTACGTCGTGCTACACATGTTTCCCAGAAATCAATCCCACTTGGCATGGTTTCTAATTGAATTCATTTTACTATACGTGGCTGAGGATTGGTGTCCGAAATGCCGATGAATGCTTTCCAATGAATAATTGAAGAAAAAGCGGAGAGATTCCACACCTCACCAACAGTATGGGAGCTCGGTGGACATCCGCTCGGAGAACAATCCTAGCCCATGATAGCTGCTGCTTTCCAAAAGCTCTTGAAAGTCTGCGGAAGTTGTCCTAAGTTAGGCATCCAAGCCACCACACAGGTTTGGTCCCCGAGAGAGCATTGAGAGTAGGTGGCACACGGCCATGACCTATCCCCACCCCGAGCTGTACATGACGAAAGGTGTGCTTGGGAGAGTGTGGCCGAGAAGATGATGCTGTGTCTCCCCTCAGCTCCCAGACCGGAGAGTCAGTGTCTT
>NW_007190810.1:0-870 GCF_000164805.1 Carlito syrichta
GAATGCCTTTCCAATGAATAATTGAAGAAAAAGCCTAGAGATTCCACACCTGCACCAACAGTATGGGAGCTCGGTGGACATCCGCTCGGAGAACAATCCTAGCCCATGATAGCTGCTGCTTTCCAAAAGCTCTTGAAAGTCTCTGGAAGTTGTCCTAAGTTAGGCATCCAAGCCACCACACAGGTTTGGTCTCCGAGAGAGCATTGAGAGTAGGTGGCACACGGCCATGACCTATCCCCACCCCGAGCTGTACATGACGAAAGGTCTGCTTGGTTGAGTGTGGCCGAGAAGATGATGCTGTGTCTCCCCTCAGCTCCCAGACCGGAGAGTCAGTGTCTTCTTCCTTCCAGTTCTGAGTCATGGAGGCTCCGTTCCTGGCAAGTGAGTCCCAGAGGCTGGGGCTTCCTTCCGCCATCTGTTGCCCACTCACAGGATTGGAGCTCTGTGCAGGGCCGGGCAGGCCGGGACAGTGGGGTTGAGATTGTCTTCACGCTGCTTTTCTTGTAGAGCAGAGGTTACATGCTGGTGGCGATCACCCGTTAGGACCTGGACACCTGGCCTCACTCAGCACCCACCCCTGAAGCATGGATGTCACTCCAAGAGAAGTGGGTCTCTGTCCTTCCCGTTGGCTCCCGCGCATGGGTTTGGAGAAGGTTTTCCTCGCAGTAGAGGCACTGTCTATGATCACAGCACTCTGAAATTCTCACTCACAGGTCTGGCTACTTTTCAAGGAGACTCTGTGGCAAGAACAAATGCCAGGGTGCTCTCCGCAAAGTTGAGTGGTGAATGTTGGTGGTGAGAAGGAAAGGAAACTCATAGAACCCTAAGGGAAGCAAGCTAAATCGTTGGCTATGGACAGCTAGGAAGCGT
>NW_007190811.1:0-742 GCF_000164805.1 Carlito syrichta
TATGTTAGCATACATAGCAGTGAGTTTCAGCTGCTCCTTGTGTTGTGACATCTCAACAATTTAAGTGTGAGGGATGAACAGGCGATTTGCAAACCTCCCAGGTCATTTAGATGACCCTTTCCCTTCCAAATCTCTTCCTTCCACATCCTTTCCTCTCTATTCTGCCATCCTCCTCCCTCTCCCAGTGGTTACCTTGTCCTTTTCTTTCTTTCTGTTTTCTTTTTTTTAAAGAAAGCAGGATTTACTGAGAGCACAGAAAATTTCCCACAGCAGTAGGGGACCCGAGGGGGCTGCCCCCTTTTTTTTCTTTGATCGGGGGAGATGGGATGGCTATCAGATGCTCCATCTGAAAGCTGACTTATCCCCACAGTGGTCCTATGGTCCCAGCAGTCCTAACTCTGATGATTAGACCATGAGTTCCTCAACCAGTCACTACGCCCAGAGGAGTGGGACATGCTGATTTGTTAAGTCAGTTGAGGAAATACATTGGAAGGAGGGACTGGATGCATGTAGACAGCCAGCGGTTCCCACTAGGTACACAGAAGTCACAGCGGTTCTATATAATGAATTATTTTACATATGCAAATTGTTGGTGTTTTATGGGGACAGTTTTGAATACACAGAATGCGATGTAGTGCTAATATTTTTCTGTGCATTAAATATTTCAGGGAAACAATCTTTCTCTTGTTAGAATGTCATGTGATGAATTTCAAATTATAATGACATCAAACGTGATCTGTTC
>NW_007190812.1:0-769 GCF_000164805.1 Carlito syrichta
TCCTCCCAGGTCATTTTGATGACCCTTTCCCTTCCAAATCTCTTCCTTCCACATCCTTTCCTCTCTATTCTGCCATCCTCCTCCCTCTCCCAGTGGTTACCTTGTCCTTTTCTTTCTTTCTGTTTTCTTTTTTTTAAAGAAAGCAGGATTTATTGAGAGCACAGAAAATTTCCCACAGCAGTAGGGGACCCGAGGGGGCTGCCCCCTTTTTTTTCTTTGATCGGGGGAGATGGGATGGCTATCAGATGCTCCATCTGAAAGCTGACTTATCCCCACAGTGGTCCTATGGTCCCAGCAGTCCTAACTCTGATGATTAGACCATGAGTTCCTCAACCAGTCACTACGCCCAGAGGAGTGGGACATGCTGATTTGCTAAGTCAGTTGAGGAAATACATTGGAAGGAGGGACTGGATGCATGTAGACAGCCAGCGGTTCCCACTAGGTACACAGAAGTCACAGCGGTTCTATATAATGAATTATTTTACATATGCAAATTGTTGGTGTTTTATGGGGACAGTTTTGAATACACAGAATGCGATGTAGTGCTAATATTTTTCTGTGCATTAAATATTTCAGGGAAACAATCTTTCTCTTGTTAGAATGTCATGTGATGAATATCAAATTATAATGACATCAAACGTGATCTGTTCACATAAACGCTATATCATATAGCAATCCATATCATGCCCTACTGATGATCCTTTTTGTGAAAACTCATTACTTCACAGTGTGCTGTTTCTAGTATTCTGTTACAATGTGGCAGGATCCA
>NW_007190813.1:0-913 GCF_000164805.1 Carlito syrichta
CAGTAGGGGACCCGAGGGGGCTGCCCCTTTTTTTTCTTTGATCGGGGGAGATGGGATGGCTATCAGATGCTCCATCTGAAAGCTGACTTATCCCCACAGTGGTCTATGGTCCCAGCAGTCCTAACTCTGATGATTAGACCATGAGTTCCTCAACCAGTCACTACGCCCAGAGGAGTGGGACATGCTGATTTGCTAAGTCAGTTGAGGAAATACATTGGAAGGAGGGACTGGATGCATGTAGACAGCCAGCGGTTCCCACTAGGTACACAGAAGTCACAGCGGTTCTATATAATGAATTATTTTACATATGCAAATTGTTGGTGTTTTATGGGGACAGTTTTGAATACACAGAATGCGATGTAGTGCTAATATTTTTCTGTGCATTAAATATTTCAGGGAAACAATCTTTCTCTTGTTAGAATGTCATGTGATGAATATCAAATTATAATGACATCAAACGTGATCTGTTCACATAAACGCTGTATCATATAGCAATCCATATCATGCCCTACTGATGATCCTTTTTGTGAAAACTCATTACTTCACAGTGTTGCTGTTTCTAGTATTCTGTTACAATGTGGCAGGATCCAGGACTTATGCCATTGCTTTTTTGGAGATTATCAGTGTGACTGCACTTTTTCTGGTTACCATTTTACAGAAAAAATGAGGTTTATGGGTAGGTCATTTTTAAGACCTTGTAAACTCTTTGTCTAGAAAATGGAACAAATGCCAGTAAGAATTTTAAAGGACTGTTAAAGCCTCATGAAAAACTAAACTAGCAGTTAAAGTAAAAGGTGGTAGTCAGTAAGAAAGTCTGAAGACTAAGATTAAGCTCGTAACTATCAACTTTAGGGCTGTGTTGGGTACTATATACTTGACACATGTAAGAGTTGATGTATTTGATGGTGGTGAT
>NW_007190814.1:0-791 GCF_000164805.1 Carlito syrichta
ATGAGTTCCTCAACCCAGTCACTACGCCCAGAGGAGTGGGACATGCTGATTTGCTAAGTCAGTTGAGGAAATACATTGGAAGGAGGGACTGGATGCATGTAGACAGCCAGCGGTTCCCACTAGGTACACAGAAGTCACAGCGGTTCTATATAATGAATTATTTTACATATGCAAATTGTTGGTGTTTTATGGGGACAGTTTTGAATACACAGAATGCGATGTAGTGCTAATATTTTTCTGTGCACTAAATATTTCAGGGAAACATAATCTTTCTCTTGTTAGAATGTCATGTGATGAATATCAAATTATAATGACATCAAACGTGATCTGTTCACATAAACGCTGTATCATATAGCAATCCATATCATGCCCTACTGATGATCCTTTTTGTGAAAACTCATTACTTCACAGTGTTGCTGTTTCTAGTATTCTGTTACAATGTGGCAGGATCCAGGACTTATGCCATTGCTTTTTTGGAGATTATCAGTGTGACTGCACTTTTTCTGGTTACCATTTTACAGAAAAAATGAGGTTTATGGGTAGGTCATTTTTAAGACCTTGTAAACTCTTTGTCTAGAAAATGGAACAAATGCCAGTAAGAATTTTAAAGGACTGTTAAAGCCTCATGAAAAACTAAACTAGCAGTTAAAGTAAAAGGTGGTAGTCAGTAAGAAAGTATGAAGACTAAGATTAAGCTCGTAACTATCAACTTTAGGGCTGTGTTGGGTACTATATACTTGACACATGTAAGAGTTGATGTATTTGATGGTGGTGATCATGGTCTAAGAAAT
>NW_007190815.1:0-3829 GCF_000164805.1 Carlito syrichta
ATCAGTTCTGATCTTGGCTGTGGTGGTACCTAATCAAATATACACATGTGATAAAATTGCACAGGACCACACACACATGCACACACACACAATTTAAATGGTGAAAAAATTGAATAAGTTCTGTAGTCTAGTTAACCCTACTACACTCATGTCAGTTTCCTGGCTTTGGTACTGACCTACAGTTAGTCAGATAAAATGCTACCATTAAGGGAAGCTGGGTGAAGGATACACAGGACTGTAAGTACAAATGATCCCTAACTTAAAATTGTCCATTATAACAATTCTCCAACTTTACCATGGTGCAAAAGTGACAGGCACTTAGTGAAACCATACTTCAAGTACTCATACAACATTTTGATTTTTATCTTTAGTATTCAATAAATTACATGAAAATAGCTCTTTCACCATGAAGCAGGGTTTTGTGTTAGATGATTTTGCCCACTGTCATTTAGTGAGCACATTGCAGGGTAAGTTTTGCTCAGTTTCTGGGGTTCAGCAGCAGGTGTAGCAAACACAGTTTAAATTTACAGCATTTTCAGTTTAAGATGGGTTTATCAGGATGTTGAAGAGCATCTAACTTTTTTCTAACTTCCTGAGTGCATAGAATTATTTAAAAATTTTTAACAGTTTATTTTTAAAAATAGGTGCATACTAAAAAGAGTATCCTGATGTCACTTGTTATTTGTTTGACATGTTAGCGATAGCCATCATGGCCAGTTTGAAGGGGTATCTCACTCTTGAGTGGGCCCTAAGCATTGGGCACTCCAGCATAAAGAGAAGAACTAATGTCGAAACAACTAGCAGGGAGAGAGAGGGCAGGGGAATAAGGGGAACGCAGCCACTCATGGGGGTCCAGGTCCAGTGATGGGGAGAGCGGGTATGCTCAAAGTCCAAATCTCACCTGCAAAGGTGTATGTGTTGGGAGGAGAGAGAGGCCAGAACAGAGTCAAGTAACAACCAAGGTGCTCCTGTGGTCTGCCGGTAAACATCAGTGTGATTTTGGGCAAGCCTCAGCTTTTCTCATCTGTGGGAATGACAGGCCTTTTCCATAGGCTTCTAATTGGATGTGTGAACTTTAGTGAAATCCAGTACACGTTTGGGACACGGTGGATACTGAAAAAACATCAGCTTTCTTGCCTCTTTGACCTCGACTGAGTACACGACAGTGAGACAGATGGACACAAGACCCAAAGACCCACAGTGAAGTTTCGAGATGCTGCATCTGAGCGACACTCCAGTACTAGTAACTAGAGAGAATATGGGCATCCAAGAATGCAGGCCTTTCATCCCTAGTCAAACGGTAACATCGGGGCTCTACACATTAATCTTATGGCGGAAACTCTTTCCTGCAAATGTATTCCCAATTTTTAAAAAGTAACTTTATCTTACAGTCCTTTTAAATCTACAGCTAATTATTGAATCCATATTGGTACATTATTGTTATTAACTAAAGCCCAACCTGTATTCAAGTTTCCTCAGTTTTTTCCTAATGTCCCTTTTCCATTCCAGGAGTCCATCCAAGATCTAAATTACACTCAGTCATCTTGTTTCCTCAGCATCCCCTTTGGCTGTGACCATTTCTCAGACTTCTGTTGTTTTGGATGACCTTGATCCTTTTGACCTTTCTGAGGAGTGCTGCTCATGACTTCTGTGGACGGTCGCTCAATGGAGATTTTCTGGTGATTCACTCATCATTGAACTGGGGTTAGAGGTTTTTCGCTCAAGTATTTTTCATCCCCAACTTTAATTCCAAATTGAACAGAAGTGATTGAAGTCTGTCAATTTACATTTCCAGAAACTAGCAAGTGGTTTTCTGCTCACCGTCCAATTAAGACACTGCTTTGGAATACACCCAACAATTTCTTAAGACCATGATCACCACCATCAAATACATCAACTCTTACATGTGTCAAGTATATAGTACCCAACACAGCCCTAAAGTTGATAGTTACGAGCTTAATCTTAGTCTTCAGACTTTCTTACTGACTACCACCTTTTACTTTAACTGCTAGTTTAGTTTTTCATGAGGCTTTAACAGTCCTTTAAAATTCTTACTGGCATTTGTTCCATTTTCTAGACAAAGAGTTTACAAGGTCTTAAAAATGACCTACCCATAAACCTCATTTTTTTCTGTAAAATGGTAACCAGAAAAAGTGCAGTCACACTGATAATCTCCAAAAAAGCAATGGCATAAGTCCTGGATCCTGCCACATTGTAACAGAATACTAGAAACAGCAACACTGTGAAGTAATGAGTTTTCACAAAAAGGATCATCAGTAGGGCATGATATGGATTGCTATATGATACAGCGTTTATGTGAACAGATCACGTTTGATGTCATTATAATTTGATATTCATCACATGACATTCTAACAAGAGAAAGATTATGTTTCCCTGAAATATTTAATGCACAGAAAAATATTAGCACTACATCGCATTTCTGTGTATTCAAAACTGTCCCCATAAAACACCAACAATTTGCATATGTAAAATAATTCATTATATAGAACCGCTGTGACTTCTGTGTACGTAGTGGGAACCGCTGGCTGTCTACATGCATCCAGTCCCTCCTTCCAATGTATTTCCTCAACTGACTTAGCAAATCAGCATGTCCCACTCCTTTGGGCGTAGTGACTGGTTGAGGAACTCATGGTATAATCATCAGAGTTAGGACTGCTGGGACCATAGGACCACTGTGGGGATAAGTCAGCTTTCAGATGGAGCATCTGATAGCCATCCCATCTCCCCCGATCAAAGAAAAAAAAGGGGGCAGCCCCCTCGGGTCCCCTACTGCTGTGGGAAATTTTCTGTGCTCTCAATAAATCCTGCTTTCTTTAAAAAAAAGAAAACAGAAAGAAAGAAAAGGACAAGGTAACCACTGGGAGAGGGAGGAGGATGGCAGAATAGAGAGGAAAGGATGTGGAAGGAAGAGATTTGGAAGGGAAAGGGTCATCAAAATGACCTGGGAGGTTTGCAAATCGCCTGTTCATCCCTCACACTTAAATTGTTGAGATGTCACAACACAAGGAGCAACTGAAACTCACTGCTATGTATGCTAACATAGATGCTAGAATGTTCTTTCTGATGTGAGCATACTAGAGTTCCTGGAGTTCCCATCAAGGAACTCTCTTCCACCTTTAGCATCCAGAACTTATCACAATGACTGTCAGCATTCCCCATCTTGGTTTCCTCCCCTGTCCCTCCTTCCTGCTACAGTGCCAACCCGACGGGGCCCCACCACCCTCTACTAGAGCAAGTCTGCACCTGGGCTGCACATTAAAGTTACAAAAAGAGGTTTCACAACAGGGGCCTGGTTCCCATTCCCAGAAGTTGATTTAGTTATCCTAGGACATGGTCAGGCATCCAGATTTTTTAAAGCCCTGGGAGACTGTAACAGACAACCTGGACTGTGAGCATCACACGACTGAAGAGTAGTTACAGGTGACTTCGGCCTCATCCAAGTCAGTGAATGTTTCTCACTGTCTCTACTTTCAGCTGCAGTGGTGGGTAGAAGTCACTATACAGGAGCAGTAATTTTTCTTTTCTCACAAATAATTCCATAATCTTGGCAAAAGGGAAAAGGAGCAGAAAAATCTGTGTGCAGATAAGAGCTCTTAGAATACAAAAGTGAGTTATGATAGCTAAGATGTGAAAAATTTACAGCAAAAGAAAAACTGGAGGAGAAAGTATGTGTTAGGGAAATATTGATGGGAAAAGAATTAGGAAAAATCACGGTATGCGAAATTGGCCAACATACAAATATCTTTCCACTGTGGTCCAGTTTGAATTGGGTCTATGCATTAGAATGTAAACCCACTTAATAGACAAA
>NW_007190815.1:4282-5144 GCF_000164805.1 Carlito syrichta
CTACATGAATTCCAGAGCCTGAGTCATTTACTGTTAAGTTCCACTTTATAAACTGTAATTGATTCATCAAAATTCATTAGACTTTAAAAAAATTCCACATGCTTTGCTGCATTTAAGAAAAAAAAATAAAACAGGAAATCAACAGATAACATTTTGGGTAATTTGAGGATCCAGGTACAGAAGTCAAAGGCAAGTTTAACCTAAGATGTTAAATCCAGGCCAGTCACTCTGAGGAGTCTCTGTGAATGTTTATTGGTGACAATGGAGAAATTAAAACTGTAGACTGTTATTGATGCATGCTACTTTTGCAACTGTAAGGTCTTCCTTTTGTGAATCTATTTCCCAATAATTCTGCTTCTCATTTACACATAACCACAAGTCACTAAGCCAACGTCTCCTCTTAGAGAAGGTGGCTAAGGAGACCCCAAATACTAATGAATATACTTTAGTTTAGAAAACACACATAACTGGGTTTGTTAGTTCAGCCTGTAATCCAGCGCCTTGGGAGGCTGAGGTGAGTGGATTGCCTGAGCCCGTGGGTTCGAGACCCGCCTGGGCAACTTAGTAATACCTCATCTCTACAATAAATCAAAAATTAGCCGGGCGTGGTAGTGCGAGCCTGTAGTTCCAGCTACTTGGAAGGCTGAGGGGGAAGGATCGCTGGAGCTCAGCAGGTCGAGGTTGCAGTGGCCGGGAGCACCCACTGCACTCCAGTCTGGGTGACAGAGTGAGACTCCAACTCTAAAAAAAAAAGAAAGAAAGAAAACACACATGACAATTTGGCTACCATGGACTTGAAAATGGTAACATTAGAGTAAATAAAAAGCACTGATAGCAATATTCTGCATAAGTGCTCACCTCG
>NW_007190816.1:0-1077 GCF_000164805.1 Carlito syrichta
AGGATCCTCCCTGGAGTCTTTGGAGGGATTGTGGCCCTGCCCACTGCAGGATTCCAGACTTCTGGTCCCCAAAACTGTGAGAGAACAGACTCTTGTGCTAAGCCCCAAGTTGGTGGCGATTTGCTGCAGCAGCTGCATGACATGGTACCAGTCCCTCCTCATCCATGCTTCAGACCCTTTAGGGCCCTGAGCTGAGACATCCTTCTATGCTGCCTGGCTCTTGTGTTGGAGTTTGGGGTCTGGGGCTTCTTGAGGAGAGGGCAGGGAGGGAACACCCTGCAGCTCCTTAGTTTTTGTTTCTTGACATAAGACAGTCTGAGTGAGGCCTTCTGGGCTCTGGTCGATCCCACACAAGGGTCTTTTGGCACCCTGAGCTCCAGGGGCTGGAAGTCCCTTCCTTTCTGCCACTTAGTGAAGATGGTACATGATTTTACTGCCTACCTCTTAAATCAGCATCTCCTCTAAGTTTTTCAAAGATTCTGGTCATTTTATTTAATAATTTTTAATTTTTCTTAGATATTTTATTTTATTTTTATTTATTTATTTAAGAGAAACGAGGTCTCGCCAAGTTGCCTAAGCTGGTCTTGAACCTGTGGGCTCAGGCAATCTTCTCACCTCTGCCTCCCAGAGTGCTGGGATTATAGGCGTGAACACAGCGCCCATCCTTATTTAACTCTTTACTTGCCTGCCATAATCTTACCTCCATAGGCTTGCTTAGCCTGAGGCACCCTCGTCCTCTGGGCCTCTGGCAGTGGCAGTGACCAGGTCAGGCCCTGATCATCCTCACCAAGACCTGCCCAGGCAGTCGTGAGGGAGGCTGCTGGCCTCACTGACACTTAGAACTGACTGTTCTTCTGCAAGGTCCTTATTGAGTGACTGCTGTATGCAGAGTCCTCTGCCTGCCAGACTCCATCCCAGGAAACTCAGCAGGCCACCAGCCATTGAACAGGTGGTTTCAACTTCACGTTCAGGCCTACAGTTCTTCCAAAGGCTAAAGCCAGATTCCAGCACCATGACTTGCTGTCACTTTGCAAATATGTGTTCAGCAGCAGTCTTTTGATCTGTTACATAACCCTC
>NW_007190817.1:0-1705 GCF_000164805.1 Carlito syrichta
TCACTTTGCAATATGTGTTCAGCAGCAGTCTTTTGATCTGTTACATAACCCTCCTTAAGAAAGACTGTGTGTGCCCTTGGCACCTGGTATGTAAAACTGGGAACAAAACTCTGCAGGGGTGTGTCATGGAGGCTGACGTTTCCAACACATGTAGAGCTGGTGAAAAGCAGTACACTTTCTCATTGCTGTGAGTGTCTTCTAAATCCCCCAGCACTTTTCTCATAGTGTATGATGAGTGTGAGGTTTCCACATGAGTTTCCAGCGTGGTTAAGACATGCTCACCTGGGGTCTTGCCCATAGTTCATTGAGCATGCACTGTTCAGAGCTACCTTTTGGACCTTCCTGAAGACCTCAACCCCCTGTCATTATCCTGTGCCAAATACCCAGGTCACAGGAGGGCGATGGGGGGAGAGCTCTTCACTTCAACTCTGGGCTTTGTTCTGTCCTGATAGAGTTCCTTGAGAAGAGGAAACAAGCACAGTAAGGAACCACCTATCCCCAAAGAAGAATTCTCCAGCACATACTCCAAGAATCCTCTGATAAGCTCAGAAGGACAATAGGCCAACAGCAAAGAAACATGGGTTAAAGCATTAAATGTTTCTGGCTGGAGGCAGTGGCTCACATCTAGAATCCCAGCACTCTGGGAAGCCAAGGCCGGCGAATCACTTGAGAAGTTTCCTGGGCAGCACAGCAAATCCTGCTTCTACAAAACTAAACATAAATTTTATTTTTTATTTTTATTTATTTATTTTTTTTTGAGTTGGAGTCTCACTCCGTCGCCCAGACTGGAGTGCAGTGGCCACTCCCAGCCACCACAGCCTCGACCTGCTGGGCTCCGGTGATCCTTCCACCTCAGCCTTCCAAGTAGCCGGAATTACAGGCATGCACTACCACACCCGTCTGATTTTTTTGATTTATTGTAGAGATGAGGTCTCACTGCTCAGGTGGGTCTCGAACCCGTGGGCTCAGGCAATCCACTCACCTCAGCCTCCCAAAGGCACGGGATTACAGGCTGAGCCACCGAGCCTGGCTAAACATAATTTTTAAAATAAAATAATAAATACATCAGTTTCTTCAGTGCTTTAGCATTAAGACATATTTCCCATGATAATTCATTCTGCATTGAGATTTTTGGGTCCATGCCAGGCTCAGATAGCCTGTCTCAGACAGAATAGACAGGGGGAGAACACCAGCAAAGAGATGGCGAGATATCTGGGCTCATCTTCAGCCCCCCACTGCTCAGGAAGCCTGTCCCTGGTGGCCATCACTGCTCATCCTTAGGACAGAATTTGCCCTCCTCATTCCATCCCAACATCATTAAGACTCATGGAAGGCAATGCCATCAGAATGTGGTGTCAAGGCATCAAACATTCAGGGAACAATTGCAGCCGAGAAAACGTGACATTTTCTAAAACCGTGTGAATGGAATATTGTTTTGCCCAAAAACTGACCCTTGATGTGTGTGGATGTGGACAATTGAGGCAAGGGGCTCTTCCTCCATCCTTCCCTGCTGGTCACTTAACAGGTGTCATGAGACACACAGGAGAGGACATGTGTCCTGAAAACAAAAGTAGCACCCTCGTCGACTGCCTTTTTTGAGTTTATTATCAAAATACACCCCTCACCAACAGACACCTCAAATATTTATGAGAAAAAAGTGGGTATGTTCACTTGAGTTAACACAAAGATAGAAAGGAATTATAGC
>NW_007190818.1:0-737 GCF_000164805.1 Carlito syrichta
CAATTTTTAAAATAAAATAATAAATACATCAGTTTCTTCAGTGCTTTAGCATTAAGACATATTTCCCATGATAATTCATTCTGCATTGAGATTTTTGGGTCCATGCCAGGCTCAGATAGCCTGTCTCAGACAGAATAGACAGGGGGAGAACACCAGCAAAGAGATGGCGAGATATCTGGGCTCATCTTCAGCCCCCCACTGCTCAGGAAGCCTGTCCCTGGTGGCCATCACTGCTCATCCTTAGGACAGCATTTGCCCTCCTCATTCCATCCCAACATCATTAAGACTCATGGAAGGCAATGCCATCAGAAAGTGGTGTCAAGGCATCAAACATTCAGGGAACAATTGCAGCCGAGAAAACGTGACATTTTCTAAAACCGTGTGAATGGAATATTGTTTTGCCCAAAAACTGACCCTTGAAGTGTGTGGATGTGGACAACTGAGGCAAGGGGCTCTTCCTCCATCCTTCCCTGCTGGTCACTTAACAGGTGTCATGAGACACACAGGAAAGGACATGTGTCCTGAAAACAAAAGTAGCATCCTCGTCGACTGCCTTTTTTGAGTTTATTATCAAAATACACCCCTCACCAACAGACACCTCAAATATTTATGAGAAAAAAGTGGGTATGTTCACTTGAGTTAACACAAAGATAGAAAGAATTATAGCAGGTGGAGGACATAGGTGATTGGATAGAAAGCCACACATGCTACCTCAGGCCACCTATCCTGTGCAGAAA
>NW_007190819.1:0-783 GCF_000164805.1 Carlito syrichta
CACATCATTAAGACTCATGGAAGGCAATGCCATCAGAATGTGGTGTCAAGGCATCAAACATTCAGGGAACAATTGCAGCCGAGAAAACGTGACATTTTCTAAAACCGTGTGAATGGAATATTGTTTTGCCCCAAAACTGACCCTTGATGTGTGTGGATGTGGACAACTGAGGCAAGGGGCTCTTCCTCCATCCTTCCCTGCTGGTCACTTAACAGGTGTCATGAGACACACAGGAGAGGACATGTGTCCTGAAAACAAAAGTAGCATCCTCGTCGACTGCCTTTTTTGAGTTTATTATCAAAATACACCCCTCACCAACAGACACCTCAAATATTTATGAGAAAAAAGTGGGTATGTTCACTTGAGTTAACACAAAGATAGAAGGAATTATAGCAGGGTGGAGGACAAAGGTGATTGGATAGAAAGCCACACATGCTACCTCAGGGCCACCTATCCTGTGGCAGAAAAGAGGGGGTCTGAGAAATTTGAAGGGTGGAGGCTGAGGGGGATGTGCCTAGCTGGGAGGGGAGGAGATCCTGCAGAGCAGAGCCCACCCACGGGCTGCTCTGCTTGGGGACCCCAGAGCAAGTACCAAGCCCAGGGCTTTGGGTATGTTGTAAGGTGGGGGATCCCAGGACCTTTCGTGCAGAGGGTCTTAGGGTAATCAATGTTCCTGTGTCTGTGCGTCCCTGAGCTCAGCACATGGTGCCTGCCGCTCAGCAAGTGATTACTGACTGACTCTGCGTCCACAGAAAGACCAAACAAGTCACTTTTTAGAGCGAG
>NW_007190820.1:0-3359 GCF_000164805.1 Carlito syrichta
GGATTCAATTTTTTATGTAAATTGCAGTCAAATTTTTCTTTTTTTTCTTTTTTTTAATGAGTCTGGTTCTCACTCTGTTCCTCAGGCTGAAATAGTGGTACCTTCATGGTCAAGGCAGCCTTGGTCAACTAGGTCCAGGCGATCCTTCAACCTCAGCCTCCAAAGTTGGAAATACAAGCATGCTTCATCCTTCCTGGCTAATATTTTGACTCTTGTCTAAAGACGAGATCTCACCAAATTGCCTAAGCTGGTCTTGAACACCTGGACTCAGGAAATCTACTTATCCTGGCCTCCTGAAGTGCTGGGATGACTGTCACGAACCACCACGACCAGTCATTTTTTAAATTTTTATTGTTAAAATATTGGTTTTAGCTGGGTGAGTCAGCTCACTCCTGTAATCCCAGCACTTTGGCAGGCAGATGCCAGAGGATTTTCTGAACCCAGGGATTCTAGTGAGTCTGGGTAACTAGGCAAGTCCTCTTCTCAACAATAAATATAACAACTAGTTGGGCAAGCTGCTGCATGCCTGTAATTCCAGCTACTTTTTAGGCCAAAGTCTGTAGTTCCAATTACTGGGAAGACTGTGACAGAAGGATCACCTGAGCCAAGCAGACCAAGGCTGCAAGGGACATGAACATGCCACTGCTCTGCAGCCTGGGTACCAGAGTAAGTCTGGCTAAAAAACAAATTAAACAATTGGGATTCAGTTTTCTGATGTATATTCCAGCCAAATCGTTCATTCTTTTTTCTTAATTTTTTTTCGGATTTAGGTTCTGACACTGTTGCACAGGCAGTAATGCAGCGGCATACTTAGGGCCACCACAGTCCCAACTACTGGGCTCAGGCAATATTTCCACCTCAATAGCCAAGTAGCTGCAACTACATGTGTGTTCCATCATTCCTGGATTATTTTTTGATTTTTATTATAGAGATCATATCTCACCAATAGCCCAAACTTCTCTCCAACACCTGGAATCATACAGTGTTACAAGCAAGGTGGCCAACTAACCTTGAACACCTGGAGTCAGGTGTTCCTCTCACCTTGGTCTCCCAAATTGCTGGGATGACAGGTGACAGCCAGCACACTGAACCCTCTTTTATTTAAAAAAATGTCTGCTTTAACTGGGTAAAGTGGCTCAGACCTGTCAAACCAGCATTTTGGCAAACAGAGGTAAGAAGATTGCCTGGACAAAACGGTTCGAGAAGGGCTTGGACAACTAGGCGACACCTCAGCTTTCCAATAAATAAAACAACTAACTGGACTTGGTGGTGCATATCTGTATTTCCAGCTACTTTGTAGGTTAAAGAGTTTCATTCCAGCTTGTCAAAAGACTGAGGCAAAACAATCGCCTGAACCAAGCAAACCGAGGCTGCGGTGGCCATGAGCATGGCATTCCACTCCAGCATGGGCAACAAGGTAAGACTGGCTAAAAAATTAAATAAAATATTTGGATTATTTTTAAATGTAAATTTCTACCAAATCTTTCGTTCTTTCTTTCCTTTATTCCTTTCTGCTTTCCTTCCTTCCTTCCTTCCTTCCTTCCTTCCTTCCTTCCTTCCATTCTTTCTCTGAATTGGGTTCTCACACTGTTGCTCCAGCTGGAATGCAGTGGCACACTCAAGGCAACTGGAGCTTCAACCCACTGTGCTCATGCAATCCTTCTGCCACAATCTTCACGTAGCTGGATATACAGGGCTTCAAGACCAGACCAGCAAAAAGGCAAAGCCTATGCTCTACAATAAATAAAACAACTAGCCGGGCACGGTAGTGCAGGTCAGTATTTCCAGCTACGGTGTAGGCTAAAGCCTGTAGTTCCAGCTACTGGGAAGACCTAAGTAGAAGGATCACAGGAGCCAAGCAGACCGAAGCTGCGTTTGCCATAAGCATCCCACTGCTCTCAAGCATGCACATCAGAGGGAGACAGCCAAAAAAAAAAAAAAAATTAATGAATTAGGATTCAATTTTTTATGTAAATTACAGTCAAATTTTTCTATCTTTTTTATTTCTATGAGTCGGGCTCTCAATCTGTTGCTCAGGCTGGAATTCATTGGCACATTCACGGCCAAAGCAGCCTTGGCATACTAGGCCCAGTCAATCCTCCGCTTCACCCACCAAGTACCTGGAACTACAGGCATGTTTCATCCAACCTGGGTAGTATTTTGGGATTAACGGCATGAACCACCACACCCAGTCATTTTTAATTTTTATTGGTAAAATATCAGCTATAGCTGGGTAAGGAGGCTCACACCTGTAATCCCAGCACTTTGGCAGGCAGACGTGAGAGGATTTTCTGAGTTGGGGATTCTGGGAAACTAGGCAAGACATCTTCTCTACAATAAATAAAATAATTAGTTGGGCAACGTGGAGCATGCCTGTAATTCCAGCTACTTTGTAGGTCAAAGCCTGTAGTTCAGCAACTGGAAAGACTGAGTCAGAAGGATCACCTGAGCCAAGCAGACCGAGGCTACGGTGGACATGAATATGTCACTTCTCTCCAGTCTGGACAAAAGAGTGAGACTAGCTAAAAAAAAAAAATTAAATAATTAGGATTCAATTTTCTGATCAATATTACAGCCTAATCTTTCATTCTTTTTATCTTCTGATTCACGTTCTTTCTCTGTTGCTCAGGGAAAAATGCAGTGGTATAATCAGGGCCACCACAGCCTCGACCGAATGGGCTCAGGCAAACTTTCCACCTCAACAGCCAATTAGATCAACTACAGGCATGTACCACCATGCCTGGCTGTTTTTCTGATTTTTATTGTAGAGATGATATCTAACCAAAAAGCCCAAACTTTACTCCAAAACCTGGAATCATGCAGTGTCAAACTCAAGGCAATGTCTATCCAAATTGTCCAACTGATCTTGATACCTGGACTCAGGCGATCATCTCACTTTGGCCTCCCAACATGCTAGGATGACAGGTGACAGCCACCACACCCGGCCCTGTATTTTTAAAAATGTCTGCTAAAATGGGTGACGTGGCTCAGGCCTGTCATGCCAGCATTTTGGCAGACAGAGGGGAGACGATAGCCTGGACACCGCATTAGAGACCAGCTTGGGCAACTAGGCAACATCACTGCTTTACAACATATAAAACAAATAGATGGACTTGGTGGTGCATGCCTGTATTTACAGCTACTTTGTAGGTTAAAGCCTATACTTCCAGCTAGTGGGAAGACTGAGACAGAAGAATTGCCTGAACCAAGCGGACTGTTTGCGGTGGAAATGAGCATGGCATTCCTCTCCAGCATTGGGAGCAGAGTGACTCTGGCTATAAAAATTAAAGAGTTTGGATTCAATTTTTTAATGTAAATTTCTACCGAAACTTCTTTCTTTCTTTCTTTCTTTCTCTCTC
>NW_007190821.1:0-743 GCF_000164805.1 Carlito syrichta
TCTCACTCTGTTCCTCAGGCTGAAATAGTGGTACCTTCATGGTCAAGGCAGCTTGGTCAACTAGGTCCAGGCGATCCTTCAAACTCAGCCTCCAAAGTTGGAAATACAAGCATGCTTCATCCTTCCTGGCTAATATTTTGACTCTTGTCTAAAGACGAGATCTCACCAAATTGCCTAAGCTGGTCTTGAACACCTGGACTCAGGAAATCTACTTATCCTGGCCTCCTGAAGTGCTGGAATGACTGTCACGAACCACCACGACCAGTCATTTTAAAAATTTTTATTGTTAAAATATTGGTTTTAGCTGGGTGAGTCAGCTCACTCCTGTAATCTCAGCACTTTGGCAGGCAGATGCCAGAGGATTTTCTGAACCCAGGGATTCTAGTGAGTCTGGGCAACTAGGCAAGTCCTCTTCTCAACAATAAATATAACAACTAGTTGGGCAAGCTGGTGCATGCCTGTAATTCCAGCTACTTTTTAGGCCAAAGTCTGTAGTTCCAATTACTGGGAAGACTGTGGCAGAAGGATCACCTGAGCCAAGCAGACCAAGGCTACAAGGGACATGAACATGCCACAGCTCTGCAGCCTGGGTACCAGAGTGAGTCTGGCTAAAAAACAAATTAAACAATTAGGATTCAGTTTTCTGATGTATATTCCAGCCAAATCGTTCATTCTTTTTTCTTATTCTTTTTTCAGATTCAGGTTCTGACACTGTTGCACAGGCAGTAATGCAGTGGCATACT
>NW_007190822.1:0-748 GCF_000164805.1 Carlito syrichta
AAATAATTACTTCTGTGTCATCAACAACAACTGGCAAAATGCTTGGCTTGTAAATGTAACTCAACACATATTTTTTGAGAAAATAAATTAATGTCAAAAAGGAATGAAATGAGAGCAGGGTGAACGTATATCAGCTTTTAAGTACTTTGAAACACATATTTGACAACATCATATATTTATGATCCAAATTCAACTAAAATGCTAACTTTATCTGTGAAAAAGTCATAATTGATAAGATTTCCAATCCTTCTTTATAACTGTCTTATCATAGTTATGTTAGCATTTTTCAAAAATCAAAATAAACTTTTAGTTATTTTCTCAAAATAAAAGTAACCTAGAAAGTAAGAAAAAAATTATATTTGAGTCTATTTTCCACTATACAGTTAAGATGCTGGAATGATTACTTGTTTTCTTAATATGTCAAGTACTTTGTGTTCTATAATTGGAAACTCCATTGGTATTAGAAGCAAGCTTATTGGCTTTAGAAGCAAGCTCATATAAAATGCTGTGCAAGAATTAGGCTGTCTTAAGTTTTATACTGTACAAATCTTTATTTTTATGTTTACTTTTTTAAATTTTTGACATCAAGTCCTTCGAAAAATTAATCTTTTATATATATATATCAGCATTTTTATTATTTTTAAGTGACGCATAGTTTTTTTATTCAGTCCAGCTTCAGTGGGCAACGTAGTTGGTTCCATGTTTTTGCTATTGTGAATAGAGCTGCAACAAACGTGTGTGCAGGTAT
>NW_007190823.1:0-657 GCF_000164805.1 Carlito syrichta
CTTAAGTTTTATACTGTACAAATCTTTATTTTTATGTTTACTTTTTTAAATTTTTGACATCAAGTCCTTCGAAAAATTAATCTTTTATATATATATATCAGCATTTTTATTATTTTTAAGTGACGCATAGTTTTTTTATTCAGTCCAGCTTCAGTGGGCAACGTAGTTGGTTCCATGTTTTTGCTATTGTGAATAGAGCTGCAACAAACGTGTGTGCAGGTATCTTTTTGGTAGAGTGACTTGAGTTCCCCCAGGTATTTATATTGTACATATTTATATGTACATATTTATAGGGCATAGTGTGATATTTCAATACATGTATACCATGTGTAATGATCAAATCAGGGTAATTAGCATATCCATCACCACAAAAATTTATCATTCATCAGTATTGGCAACATTCAAAATCTTCTAGCTATTTGAAAATATACAGTAATTTTTAAAAACTATAGTTACGAGACGGGGGCAAGATGGCGACGGCATAGGTGAACTTGTGAGATTCTCTGAACGTGAGTTCGCAAAAAGGCTATCACTTTGCTACCCCCATCCCCCAGCCCACCACCAACCGCGCTGGGGGCAGGCCCGGGAACTTCAGTCCCACGCAAGGCCAGATATTGTGCCCCCGCCCCACTGCTGCCGTTCTACTCGTGTGTGAAA
>NW_007190824.1:0-783 GCF_000164805.1 Carlito syrichta
CGCTGCCATCTCTCCTGAGTCCGAGACTGTTCTGCCCGCCCGGCGTAAGGCTCCTGTTGCCTGCTCTGAGGCAGGCAGCCATCTTGTTCCTGTCCGGCCCCACCCCCTCTGGGGCGAGCAGCTGTGATAGCACCACCTGCTGGCGATTCAAGGTAACAACACCGAAACGGGAGAAACAAGCTTGATAAAGACATAGACCAGAGTGCTGAACGGGGGTAATCTGAACTGTCCGTCATAGCAGACCAGGGGCAACTGACCCTAACTGCAAGCTAATTTACCAGCTTGAAAAGAAAACTAGAAATCAGACCTGAAACGACACGGGACTTAAACGAAATGTCTCAGAGTGTGCTTCATTGATTCTATTAGTTTAATGACTTAATTCTATTTCTACTGTATTGTTCCCTTTTTTCTTTTTTCCTTTTCCTTTTCTTCTCTTTTCTTCTCTCTGCAAACCATATCTTTGTATAGAGGAACAGCACACTAACAAGGTGGTTGGTTAGCTTGTATGTTAGCATCACTATATGTTTTATTTTTTTGTATGAGAGTTGGTTCGTCTGTAGCTATGGTCTATTGTTTTATCTGTTTCAGTATAGGCCTCTCTCTCTATTTGTTGGCACACTCGTTTGTTTCCCCCCTTACTCCTCTATCTCTCCACTCCTCTCTTCAACCCACTATCTGCTCCATTATCTCCCCTCTGCTAACCACATTTTAATTTCAGGGAGTAAACCTATAGCCCCACTGCGTGGACAGATTCCAGGGCAGTGGGAAGTGGGTTCCACATTA
>NW_007190825.1:0-1486 GCF_000164805.1 Carlito syrichta
TTCACCCAACCCCGCTGAGCAGCTGGGCCCTTGCCTGGGACTTTGTGTCTCGAGGGTAAGTGGCCTCCAGCTGGCTCTCAGCTCAATAAACTTGTCTTTGTACTTTGACTCTCGGGCTCTGGACACTGACTCATGCAGCTCAATTCCCTATTACAATTTTACTCAAATTCAAATTAAACAGTCTTCGTTTTTAATTCATAAAATCATGGGCATTACTTTTTTAAATCTAAAAGGTGCACATTTTGAAGCAATTGCCCAATTCATTAAAAATGTTTTTGTAAATTAAAAATTTTTAATTTAGAGTATAATAGAGATAAGATTTCATCACACATTGTGCCTAAAAGCATACTATATTATAAAATATTCATTCACAGCCCTTAGAATAGTATCTAAAGAGGTCACCAGTGACTAGTGGGCATGCATTTTTATGCCCTCTGGTATCACAGACCAATTTTAGTAGCTGAGTAAGAGTTGGCTATGACACATGCTTCAGACAATCAATTACTACCTATAGATTTCATGTCTTAAGCTAAACCATCCATAAATATGTTTGCTAAAGAGTCTTTTACAAAGTCAAACTATGGACTGACAAAGATCATTTACCAGGTCATCAAGAGGCTATAGAATATAATGACTAAGAAAATGTTCACTAGAGTCAAATTACCAAGGTTTGAATTTGTTCCTATTGCCTGTTTAAATTGTATAATTTGTTTTTCTAGTTCTCCATCAGTAACATGGACATAATCCCAGTACTCTACCTTTCTAAGGCATCAAGATATTACATAGAATAAAAATGCAGGAATGTTTAAATACTACTAAGTTAGCTGTTAATGGAATGAGTACTAAAATGATGGCTCAACTGTGAACATTGGTAGCTTCCTTCAAACTAATCGATTCTATTAGGAAAAGCATTCAGGCAAAACACAACAAGACTGGGAAGGAATACTGAATACAAGTCGCTGATTGATTAACTCAAACTATTAGTCAAATGTGTTGAATTGCCAAAGGCATCCCAAATCTGAGATATCATTCCCAAGTTAAACATTAAGATGCATTCTTTCCACCAGTCCTTCCCTTCTCCCTTCCTTTTTTCCTCAATGCGTGCCATACATCTTGATTTTAATAAAGTAAACTTTTTATGCCTCAATTTAAGATAGAGTTCAAGGTGAGCTAGTAATAACAGTATAGTGATTATTTGCTATTATCTGATCTTTCAATTTTTAAGTGAGGGCCCAAAGTTAATGCAAGCTTTAAGAAAATTGGGCCAACAAAAAAAATTTACAAATTTGAAAAATATATCTTAATGAAGAAGTAATTGATTTGCATTCAGAAACAACTACTATGAGACCCCTAATGTCTGAGCATTCTGTTCCCTGCCAAATCAATCTCTTTGGCCACCATGATATCAAAGCACAATGAATTTCAGTCACTATTTCTCAAAAATGTTCACAGTATCATCACTGCTAAAAAGAACAAAGGAAGTTTA
>NW_007190826.1:0-1319 GCF_000164805.1 Carlito syrichta
TTGTATAATTTGTTTTTCTAGTTCTCCATCAGTAACATGGACATAATCCCAGTACTCTACCTTTCTAAGGCATCAAGATATTACATAGAATAAAAATGCAGGAATGTTTAAATACTACTAAGTTAGCTGTTAATGGAATGAGTACTAAAATGATGGCTCAACTGTGAACATTGGTAGCTTCCTTCAAACTAATCGATTCTATTAGGAAAAGCATTCAGGCAAAACACAACAAGACTGGGAAGGAATACTGAATACAAGTCGCTGATTGATTAACTCAAACTATTAGTCAAATGTGTTGAATTGCCAAAGGCATCCCAAATCTGAGATATCATTCCCAAGTTAAACATTAAGATGCATTCTTTCCACCAGTCCTTCCCTTCTCCCTTCCTTTTTTCCTCAATGCGTGCCATACATCTTGATTTTAATAAAGTAAACTTTTTATGCCTCAATTTAAGATAGAGTTCAAGGTGAGCTAGTAATAACAGTATAGTGATTATTTGCTATTATCTGATCTTTCAATTTTTAAGTGAGGGCCCAAAGTTAATGCAAGCTTTAAGAAAATTGGGCCAACAAAAAAAATTTACAAATTTGAAAAATATATCTTAATGAAGAAGTAATTGATTTGCATTCAGAAACAACTACTATGAGACCCCTAATGTCTGAGCATTCTGTTCCCTGCCAAATCAATCTCTTTGGCCACCATGATATCAAAGCACAATGAATTTCAGTCACTATTTCTCAAAAATGTTCACAGTATCATCACTGCTAAAAAGAACAAAGGAAGTTTATGAGTTCCTAGTTTTTGGTTTTTTTGAGTGAAAGTCTCACTCTGTTGCCCAGGTTGGAGTGCAGTAGCACACTCACAGCTACCACAGGCTTCACTTTACAGTATAGTTGGCAATTTTAGAATGGATTAGTACTTTTAAGCTATTTATTTAGACACATTTCAAAGTAATTTATATATAAAATCATATACTTCTGAGTGAAAAATTTTTGGCACAGCAATGTTACATAATTTTTTCCAAAGTAATATGGTAGAAGTATAATTTAATTCCAAGTGGGCTGAAGAGTTTATACATACTACCTTCAGATATTATTTATCAATTATGAAAAGTTCTATTCCTGGCTTAATAAACATTATTTAATTATAATAAAGATTAAATTTTATCAGTTGTTTTTTTTGTTTGTTTGTTTTGTTTTGTTTTTTGAGTTGGAGTCTCCCTCTGTCACACAGACTGGAGTGCAGTGGCCGCTCTGGCCACCGCAGCCTCGACCTGCTGGGGCGGAATTACAGGCATGCGCTACAACACCCGGCTGAT
>NW_007190827.1:0-772 GCF_000164805.1 Carlito syrichta
ATGTATTTTGTGTAAAAGTTCTCTTTGTGAAAAAAAAAACAAGAGTCCCATTACAAAGTGGGCAAAAGATATGAATAGACAGTTCTCAAAAGAAGACATATGAGCAGCCAACTTATACAAGAAAAAATGTTCGGCTTCACTAATCATCAAGGAGATGCAAATTAAAACCACACTGAGATAGCACCTAACTCCAGTCAGAATGGCCATCATCAATACCTCAAAAAGCAACAGGTGCTGGAGAGGGTATGGCAAAAAGGGAGCACTTCGACACTGTTAGTGGTAGTGTAAACTAGTGTAGCATCTGTAGAAAAGTATGGAGATTCCCAAAAGATCTAAATCCCTGCAATCCCCCTATTGGGATTATACCTGGAAGAGCTCAAATCGCTCTATAAAAAAGATACCTGCACATGTATGTTTATCATAGCATTGTTCACAGTAGTAAGAACATAGAACCAACCGTGCTGCCCATCAAAAGAGGACTAGATTTAGAAAATGTGGTACATATACATGATGGAATATTACACATCCATAAAGATCAAAATCATGAAGTTCACCGCAACCTAGTTGGACTTAGAGTCTATAATACTGAGTAATCTTTCACAGAAACAAAGAACTGAGTATCACATGTTCTCACTTATAAGTAGACCTTGAGCAACTATCATAATACTATAAGAAAAAGAATTGGCAGTAGTGGGAAACTGCTGGGAAGGGAGAGGGGAAGCAAGATTGGCAGTCGTGGAAATCTGCCCAGGGAAAAGGGAGCACACCTCAT
>NW_007190828.1:0-847 GCF_000164805.1 Carlito syrichta
AATCAGTTTTTAACTCATCAATTTTGATGCCTTTTTTTTGCTTCTGCTGATTTTGTTTTGTTTTGTTTGCTTCACCTCTTCCCTCTTCCCTTCACCTCTTTCCATTTGAGGACTTTTTTCATCCTGAAAAACAACAAAAAAGATGGCTGAGGTGAAATCAGGTGAATAGGAAGGATGGGGCACAGGGTGATACCCCAATTTTTTGGTCAAAAACTGCTGAAAACTCAGTGTGGTCATGGTGGAAGAATCAGTGACCTGTTTGTCACAACTCTGGACATTTCTTCTTCAAATCATGATGCAACCATCTCAAAACTTCCAGATAAAAATGTTGGTTGATCATTTGATGCAGAGGAACAAATTCCATGTGTACCACATGGGGGCCACCCTTCAAAAGAGAATTTCATTTTTGCTTTTTGGGTTTTTTTTTTTGTTTTTTGTATTTTTCAATTCCTTCGCCTATGTCTTTTTTTTTTAGACTTTTTAAAAATTCTTTGAAAATGTTATCTTCAAAACTCAATTTGTTACTTGAATAACATTGTTTTCCCCTAAAGAAAATTTTCTACAGTATTCGACTGGGTTGAGATATTATGTGTTTGCACCCAATCTCTAGCCTTAAGAGCTTGTTCTCTTGGGAAAGGCAGATACTTGGGCAACCATGATGGCTTATTCTGAGTTCAGTGCTCTGGGAGTGCAGGGAGAAACCCTCCTTTATCCATGGCGCAGGGCTGGGAAAGTGCTAGCAAGGAAGCCTCCCAATAGAGGTGATTCCGAAGGTGTACACACATCAGTCAGGCAGAGAGCAAGGCTTGGGGTGTGAGGGGCTGGGGGACCACCAGCATCTGCAAAA
>NW_007190829.1:0-2858 GCF_000164805.1 Carlito syrichta
AAACAACAAAAAAGATGGCTGAGGTGAAATCAGGTGAATAGGAAGGATGGGGCACAGGGTGATACCCCAATTTTTTGGTCAAAAACTGCTGAAAACTCAGTGTGGTCATGGTGGAAGAATCAGTGACCTGTTTGTCACAACTCTGGACATTTCTTCTTCAAATCATGATGCAACCATCTCAAAACTTCCAGATAAAAATGTTGGTTGATCATTTGATGCAGAGGAACAAATTCCATGTGTACCACATGGGGGCCACCCTTCAAAAGAGAATTTCATTTTTGCTTTTTGGGTTTTTTTTTTTGTTTTTTGTATTTTTCAATTCCTTCGCCTATGTCTTTTTTTTTTAGACTTTTTAAAAATTCTTTGAAAATGTTATCTTCAAAACTCAATTTGTTACTTGAATAACATTGTTTTCCCCTAAAGAAAATTTTCTACAGTATTCGACTGGGTTGAGATATTATGTGTTTGCACCCAATCTCTAGCCTTAAGAGCTTGTTCTCTTGGGAAAGGCAGATACTTGGGCAACCATGATGGCTTATTCTGAGTTCGGTGCTCTGGGAGTGCAGGGAGAAACCCTCCTTTATCCATGGCGCAGGCTGGGAAAGTGCTAGCAAGGAAGCCTCCCAATGGAGGTGATTCCGAAGGTGTACACACATCAGTCAGCAGAGAGCAAGGCTTGGGGTGTGAGTGGCTGGGGGACCACCAGCATCTGCAAAACTTGACTGTGAGAGATGAGACACCATCGCTAAGTGACAGAAGTTCAGTCTGGCTAGAGTAGAGAGGAATTACACAAACTTATTATGGAAGCAATACTTGTTCATTGTGTAAAATTTGAAAAATACAGGAAAAGAGAAAGCATGCCATGGCTAGCTTCAAACCCCAGAGTTTATTGCTGTGAACATTTGTTGCATTTTTCTCATCCCCTACATGGGTATTCATAGAACAGCATGTTTGCTGTGATCCTATTTGGCTTAGACCATAGATATGTGTACAGGCATAAAATGCATTTACATATACATGTGTGAAAATGCACCAAGTCAAGTTCGGATCATGCTTACATGTTATTTGTTATCTGCTTTTTTAACATTACAGTATACTTAAATATTTTTAATGTCCTTGGATGCAATCATATTTGAAGTAAGCTATTGAGTTGCAGCGGTTCATTTTTGTGATTAAAAAAAAATTATTGATCGGGTGTGGGAGGCCGAGGCATGAGGATTGCTAGAGCCCAGGAGTTCAAGACCAGCATGGGCAATGTGGTCCTCTTCTCTACAATAAATCAAAAAATTAGCCAGTTGTAGTGGTGTGTGCCTATAGTTCCAGCTGCTTGGAAGGCTGAGGCGGAAGGATCGCTGGAACGTGCCACTACACTCCAGACTGGACAACAGAGTAAGACTCTCACTCAAAAAAAAAGAACAATTCTTAAAACTAACCATCTTGATGCTTCTCTACAGGAAGAATGTTTCTTGAACCAGAGTATGTGAGTATGACACGCCGTTTTCTCACATTTTTGAGCCATTCTGCATCCCAGATAAATGGAAGTGTTACGATGTCCTTCAAAAGATGATCAACTATTAACCATTTAGGTAGGTACACCCTGCATTTTGAGAGAGCTTATATGTGTCCCTGACATTAATAGACCATTAACCAAGGGGCAGCAGACATTGATGTGTTGTATTTTGGGAAAAGACAACTTTCAGAACAAAATGTGTACCTCAGAAAAAAATTCAAAGTTAAAGTCATATGCTTATGTGTAACGGAAACATTATCAGGCATATACATGGTGTGATTTCTAGAAAACAGATGCAGGCATATGTTAACACTGAAAGATCACCAGGTGAAGATGCCCCTCTACCATGGTTTAGATTGCAATATGCTTTATGCCACTGTAAGATCAATTTCTAACTTTATTTCTGTATATATTCTTCATCTGTCTAAAGTGTACATAAATAGGGGTAATTTCTGTTATATGAAAATAGCCCCTCGAGTACTATTAATGTGTGTGCCAGTTATTTATACAGTAATCCATAATATTCTGAAGTGTGCCTGGATATTATCTAAAAAGCAGATTCGCTAAGTATGAGATGTCGGTTATCGTCTGTAAGTGAATATTTTGCTGAAAAAAGTCCCCAGAGCCCAGCACCATGCCCATTTCCAGAACCTTTTATGGCAAGTGAATGCTCTGTAAGTAATGGGTAGTAAGTGATATCTATTCATCACTATGTTCCAAGTCCTACTTATCAGCCCCTTCAGCAGTGTCACTCCAAAAAAAATGAATAGGAATAAAAATGACTAAGTTAGTTTGTCAGAATTTAATATAAAAATTCCTATCACTGACGCATGGATTTCGAAACGTTTCAAAATGCGAATTAGATTCTAATATCTACGATGTCCAAAAATTAATAATACATCTCGAAGAACCATGATTTTTCAAAGGAAAAAAAGGGGAATTTGCTCTGTATAACACCTTGTATACGTTTGAATATCAGAAATGTTATGATTCCTAACTTCTATGTATGGATAGTGAAACTAGTTTACCTAAGATCAGAGAGAAATGTCTTTGTATTTGTGCACATAGGGAAAATAACACTGCCCACTGGCCACGTGCTACCATAATTTCCAACTTTTTTGTAGTTTTAATTGTCGACACTGGTCTAACTGTAAGTCAGGTATATCAGTCCCCAAACTTCTGGAATTATGTCAGACACGCAAGTGTAGGTGCTCTGTTCGTGCTGTCTTCTCCTTCATGTCTGGAAAGCAAGTTGTTTCTCCAGTAACTCACACTCTAGACTGGCGAGAGGACTTCCTCAATCCTGTTGTCTGTGTGGTTCCCTTCCTGTGACAGTGGAGGGTCAAGG
>NW_007190830.1:0-774 GCF_000164805.1 Carlito syrichta
CAATGGGGTGGTCTAAAGAAAGTGATGGGAGAGGAAAAGAGGGCAAAAATGAGGACTCTTCAACAATCTGCATCTCATGGGGGTTTTCCTACTAGTCTCTGTCAGGTGTGCTGACCATAATCATTATAAGGTTCTTGGTTTGGCCTGCTCTCAATTTAAAGATAAGAGAGAAAGAAAGAAAATAAAACCCAAAGCAACTCATCACATAGCTCTACAAGTTTTGACTTCCCTCTTTCATTTGATGACTATTGTTTTACATACTCTGCAGGGTAATTTTCTGAATTTTTTTTTTTGGAAGGGGACGGTTTGGAGCGGGTATTTTGTCCATATTATTTAGTAATAATCAGTGGGAGAAAGAAGCGACAGTGGGCTGACTTTATGAGAAAATGTGTTTTAGGCCCAAGTTTTATACCAGAAATCAAGGTATCAATGAGTCTATAATCCAGAAAAGCTTTTAAAGAAAAATAATCTAGGCTCCTGGGAAGAAAGTGGGATTTTACAGAAGGTAGTATATCAAACTAGAGCATGAATAAAGTGTGGATCTTTACCAAACATCTCTCTGTACAGTGGATTAGTAAACCCTACTTTGCAGGGTTTTCATGGGTAATAAATAGCCCATATTGTAATGTAGGTAAAAAACATGTACTAGCAATGCCAGACATAGAGAGGCACATAGCAGTGATAACTAAATCATCATAGAAAATTTAACTGTGGAAGAAACAAATCCTAATGTGCTTACCAAGACATTTTGAATTCTCAAAGTTCAAATTGAAT
>NW_007190831.1:0-1058 GCF_000164805.1 Carlito syrichta
CTGCCTCGCCAATCTCCAGGCAGAGACTTCCATTGCCCCGCCCACCTAGCAACAAACTTTACCTCAGCTCCTAAGGCAACAGTGCGAAACAGGAGACAAAGCCCCACCCCTATGCTGCAACGAAAAACAAAAGGGAGAGGCTGGAATCGGAGATCACAAAAGTGACTCTAGTCTGATCGCTTATTTTGACTTATGATTTTATCATTGAAACTGTTGGTCTAGATTACGTTTGGTGTTTACCTTCTGACTTATACTGTTTCTTGATTTTTTTGGCCTGTCTCTGTTTAGCCATCAGTATTCTTTAGGGAATCTTTCTTGCCTGTCTTTTTTCACTTCTTCCCAGCCCTGTGTCTCTCTCTCTCACCTGACAGTTGGTATGTATATCTGTTTTCCCTCTTGCACTTCTCTCTTTTGCTTATTTTGACTTATGATTTTATCATTGTAACTGTTAGTTTAGATCACGTCTGTTGTTTTCCTTCTGATCTACACTGTTTCTGGATTTTATTGACCTGTGTCTGTGTAGCTATCAGTACTCCTTAGGGAATCTTTCTTACGTGTCTTTCTTCACTTCTTCCCAATCCTGTGACTGTTTTTCACCTGATAGCTGGTATGTATATCTGTTATCCCTCTCACACTTCTCTCTTTAGCTCATTTTGACTTATGATTTTATCATTGTAACTGTTGGTTTAGATCACGTTTGTTGTTTACCTTCTGACTTACACTGTTTCTCGATTTTATTGCCCTGTCTCTGTGTTGCTATCAGTACTCTTTAGTACTATGTAGCTATCAGTACTCTTTCTTACGTGTCTTTCTTCACCTCTTCCCAGCCCTGTGTCTCATTCTCACCTGATAGTTGGTATGTATATCTGTTTTCCCTCTCGCGCTTCTCTCTTTCTAACTCCCTATTGACCATACCTTTCTCCATTATTTTCCTCTTCTATATGCCCCCTTTTTAAATCTAGGGACCAAGACTGCAAACTGCTGAATAGACAGACTGTAAAGCAGAGGGAAAAGTGAACAAAACCAGAAGACCCTCAAAAGGAAGAACAGGTCATTGC
>NW_007190832.1:0-755 GCF_000164805.1 Carlito syrichta
CTTGAGGACCAAAATATAGAAATAACCCAAACTCTTAAAAACACAGAAAATAAGCTAAAAAAGACAGAACAAAACCTTCAAGAGATGAGTGACTACCTCAAGAGGCCTAACCTAAGAATAATCGGACTCCCTGAGGCAGAAAGAGAAACAGAGACCACACTGGAACAAACTTTCCACGAGATCATTCAAGAAAATTTCCCTTATCTAATCAGTGATACAAAAATTCAAACACAAGAGATTCAGAGAACCCCCGCAAGACAACAAATGAGAAGACCAACTCCTAGACACTTAAAAATTCGCCTAAATAATGTAGGCACAAAAGAAAAAATCCTAAAGGCAGCAAGAGAAAAAGGCCAGATCACCCACCATGGAAGACCAATCAGAATAGCAGCAGATTTATCTGCAGAAACCCTGCAGGCTAGGAGAGCTTGGAGCCCTATCTTCAAAGTCCTAAAGGATAAACAATTTCAACCAAGGATAACCTACCCAGCCAAGCTAAGCTTCATCAGTGAGGGAGTATTAAAATCTTTCCCAGATATCCAATCCCTAAGAACTTATGCAGCCACCAAACCATCTCTACATGAAACACTTAAGAAAGTACTAAACACAGAAGAAAAGGAAAAAAGAACAACGTTCTTCACAAGAGTACAGGGAAAAGAATAAAATATACACGAACCAACCCCAAAACCAAAAGAAGACAAAAAAAGAAAAGAGAAGGAAAAAGAAAAAACCAAGTGGAAGACAACAACTCAATA
>NW_007190833.1:0-842 GCF_000164805.1 Carlito syrichta
CAATGGTTGCTTCATAGAATAATTTAGGAAGTAATTCTTCTGTTTCTACCGTCTAAAAGAGATTATGGAAAAGTGGCATAATTTATTTCTCAAATGTTTGATGGAACTTACCAGTGAACCTATCTGAGACTAATGCTTTGTATTTTGCAAGGCTATTAATTATTAATTTAATTTAATCTACATACAGTCAGCCTTCTGAGGGTCCTTTGTCTGCAGATCGAACAAATCACAGATCATAAATATCTGAAAAAGATATCAATAAAAATAAAAATGTAACAATAAATATAACACAAATTGAAAATGATACAACTATTTACATACCATTTACACATATTAATTATTATACATAATCTAGAGATATTTAAATTATTTGGAAGGACATGCATAGATTATAAACAAATAGTACACCATTTTATTTAAAGGAATTGAGCATCCATGAAATTTGGTATTCATGGAAGTGTCCTTTAACCAGTCTCCCATGAATATTGAGGGACAACTGTTCATGTACACATTGTCTACTTCTTTTGTGTCTTGACAGATTGTCTCTTTCAAGGAATTGGCTCACTTCATCTAGGTTATCAAATGTGTGGACATAACATTGTTTGTAGCTTGCCCTCATTATCCTTTTAAGGTATATGAAATTTGTAGTGATATGCCCTCTTTTATTTTTTAGTAGTAATAAATTGTGTTCTACTTGTTAGTTACTTGGGTAAACACTTGTTGATTTTACTGATCTTCAAAAAGAAGTTTTTTTTTTTGTTGAATTATTTCTTTTTTTTTTTCCTGTTTTCAATTTCAATTATTTTGGCTCTAATTCTAATTATTCATTTTATTATCCTACT
>NW_007190834.1:0-930 GCF_000164805.1 Carlito syrichta
AAGTGCTGAGATTACAGGCTGAGCCACCGAGCCCAGCCAAACCAAACCTCTTACTAGGCTGTACTAGATTGATGGGACATGTATCCACCTACCCACTTAACATTTTCAGCTAAATTTCTTGCTAGTATATCAAATTCGACCTGTCTGAAACTGAATTTATACATTTTTCTCAAAATTGTAGATCTTCCCTAGTGTTCTCTGTCTCAAAATGACTCTCTCATTTGTTAAGTTGCACAAGCCAGAAATCTTGGTTTGTCTCTGTCTTCTCTGCACAGTGAAATATGTCAGGTCTATCACAAATCTCTCAAACAAATCTATTTCTCCTATCCACACTTCTACCACCCCAAATCAGGTGGTCATTATCTCTGTCCCAGGTTCTTATTCTCTTCAATCTATTCCCCACTGGGCAAATAAAGTAACTTTCTGAAAATAAAAATTGATTGCTGTCATTTTCCTGCTTACCTCAATCATTCCCAATCTCCTTAACTCCTTGACACAGTTGATTATGCCTTTGTAGTCTGTTCTCATTTCTTGACTGTCTATTTATATGAGTTCAGTTCTTTATAAAATGTTGACTTCATTTTGCCTCTAGACTTCTCTGCATGTTGTTTCCTCTACCTGCAACACTCTCCATGATCTCCTGTGTTTTGTTTCTTCATACTCATTTTTGTCTCAACTTAAAATACATTGTCTATGAAAAGCTTCCATGAACTTGACACAAGGTTATGCTTGTTCTCTTGACATATGTTCTCATAGTTCCCTGTAATTTCTTTACCATAACACCCATCACATTTTAATGTTACCACCTAGCTATCTGTATAAGCTCAGGAGAACAGGACCAGGTCTGTTCTGGAAACTAATATAGGGCTTAGTAGTAAATATTTTAGGAGGAATCTATAAATACCTTCACAGAAGAGATGTGACTATTTT
>NW_007190835.1:0-766 GCF_000164805.1 Carlito syrichta
AGTGTTCTCTGTCTCAAAATGACTCTCTCATTTGTTAAGTTGCATAAGCCAGAAATCTTGGTTTGTCTCTGTCTTCTCTGCACAGTGAAATATGTCAGGTCTATCACAAATCTGTCAAACAAATCTATTTCTCCTATCCACACTTCTACCACCCAAATCAGGTGGTCATTATCTCTGTCCCAGGTTCTTATTCTCTTCAATCTATTCCCCACTGGGCAAATAAAGTAACTTTCTGAAAATAAAAATTGATTGCTGTCATTTTCCTGCTTACCTCAATCATTCCCAATCTCCTTAACTCCTTGACACAGTTGATTATGCCTTTGTAGTCTGTTCTCATTTCTTGACTGTCTATTTATGAGTTCAGTTCTTTATAAAATGTTGACTTCATTTTGCCTCTAGACTTCTCTGCATGTTGTTTCCTCTACCTGCAACACTCTCCATGATCTCCTGTGTTTTGTTTCTTCATACTCATTTTTGTCTCAACTTAAAATACATTGTCTATGAAAAGCTTCCATGAACTTGACACAAGGTTATGCTTGTTCTCTTGACATATGTTCTCATAGTTCCCTGTCATTTCTTTACCATAACACCCATCACATTTTAATGTTACCACCTAGCTATCTGTATAAGCTCAGGAGAACAGGACCAGGTCTGTTCTGGAAACTAATATAGGGTTTAGTAGTAAATATTTTAGGATGAATCTATAAATACCTTCACAGAAGAGATGTGACTATTTTAGGGAGATACAGACATGGTGAATTAATAA
>NW_007190836.1:0-796 GCF_000164805.1 Carlito syrichta
CCAGCACAAACTTTGGACTGGGCCACATTCCTGAGGGCCCAGCGTGTACTTTGGACTGGGCTGCCATCTTTTAGACTGGCTCAGCTACAGTTAGTGTAGGGTTTTCCTACTTATTGTAGAAATTGAATTTATTTTATTCATAGTAAGTATTGTAGAATAGGTCATGCTACGTCAGGGAATTATGTTAGTTCAAGCATGATCAATCATGATATTTTGAGGTTTAATAAGAATATAGTTAACTTTAGAAATATCATTGTCTCCATTTTCTACTATTGTGGTTTTGGCCTTAGTACATTTACAGTTGATATTTGGGTTTTATTTTTAGAAGCTTTATTGCTGATGATCAACTTTATATATTAGGATTAGGAATTAGAAACTTTTATAGAAATTAGGATAGATATATAGGATCTTAGAATAGACATTTTGTTAAGAGATTGTAATCAATTGTTCCAAGAAGTGGCCCACTGTGAACCTTGGACTGGGCCACATTCTTTAGGAATTGGTTTAAGCTATAATTAAGAGCTTCCACAGCATTGTGTAAGTAGTATTAGCATAGAATAGAAAGGTAATACAATTTAAGTTAGTCATCATGGGTGTTGTGTGCACATGAGCTTTAGAAGTTATTGATTATTAGAACAACATGATGTTAGTAGGGATTGTTGCATTGCTTTTAAGGAACATTAACTAGCATAGGGAACAAAAAAACAATTTTGCAGTTTGTCCTTCCTCATACCTGAAAAAACATCTGGTGGTTGGGGGACGCCCCTCATCCACCTGGCTTTGTGTTCACGGAAAA
>NW_007190837.1:0-752 GCF_000164805.1 Carlito syrichta
AAATTTTTAAAATTTTTCTTTCTGAATTGGTGTCTCACTCTGTCACCCAGACCGGAGTGCAGTGGCCGCTCCCAGCCAACACAGCCTCGACCTGCTGGGCTCCGATGATCCTTCCCCCTCAGCCCTCCAAGTAGCTAGAACGACAGGCATACACTACCACGCCTGGCTGATTTTTTGATTTATTGTAGAGATGATGTCTCGCCAAGTTGCCTGGGTGAGTCTCGAACCCGCGGGCTCAGGCAATCCACTCACCTCAGCCTCCCAAAGCACGGGATTACCGGCTGAGTCACCGAGCCTGGCTGAGGAAGGATTATTTGAACTCAGGAGTTTGAGTCCAGCCTAGGCAGCATAGAAAGAACACAATCTCTGAAAAATAAATAAATTGCTAAACATAGAATTAAAAAAAAAAAAAACTCTCCAGCTTAGGAAGACAAATCAGGGACTCACCACCAGACTTCCCCTGTAATGTCTATAGAATTAAATGAATTCTTCTCTTCTCAAGGTTCCCAAAATATTCTGAGCTTCTTGAGTCTGCCAGAAACTGCCATTTCTAACTAGCCTTTAAGACTGCGATCTCTTTAAGCCAGGTACCAGGCTGGTTTTCTCTAAAGGACTTACTGGCTCCATGAAGTCAACCTTAATGCATTAAAATGGTCTGGTCATATCTGATTCAATGTACATCATTCTCAAAACTGACATTCAGGTCAAAGTCTTGGTAATATAACCAATGTTTCCAATCATGTCCTGCTACA
>NW_007190838.1:0-926 GCF_000164805.1 Carlito syrichta
AGTCTGCCAGAAACTGTCATTTCTAACTAACCTTTAAGACTGGGATCTCTTTAAGTCAGGTACCAGGCTGGTTTTCTCTAAAGGACTTACTGGTTCCATGAAGTCAACCTTAATGCATTAAAATGGTCTGGTCACATCTGATTCAATGTACATCATTCTCAAAACTGACATTCAGGTCAAAGCCTTGGTAATATAACCAATGTTTCCAATCATGTCCTGCTACAAGGATAACATTCTTATTGAATTTATGTAACTAACCATATTGCCATGAAAATCAGAATGTTCAATAAGAGTTACTGAATATTGGAAGACTCAGATAGGGAGAAAAAGATAATCGTTTCAAATCTGTTTCCAGAATATAATTTACCAGATTGCTGGAAGTTATATTGCTTAAATAAAAAAAGAGAAAAAATACTCTTTAAGACTGGAAAACAAAACATTAAAGAACCAGCAATAGTTAAGTCATAAAAATTATAATTTTATATTTGTGATTCAATCAATTTCTTATTAGAGACTTGAAATTCTTATCAAGTTCAGTGATGTGACCTTCAAGTTCTCAGAACCTGTCCTTGTCAGTGTCTTTTCCATGAATCTCTTTGAAGATATACCAATTTTGTCTGTAGTTGATTTCAAGAAAACATCAGAGAAAGCAATAACTTATGCAAATGAAAAAAGATTTAAAATGGCCAGGATCAGAGACCTGAAGAAAGTTCATTATAATGCAATTGACAAGGAAATTTGATTATTTCTGTGACTTATAACTCTTTAAAGGTAATAACTAAAATTATGACTGATACATTATACCAGGACATATCAGATTTCTAGAAATTGTGTGCAATTTTCTTAATACTTATATTAATAACATATACCTAACAATATACATATTTATAGCAAATTATAACAGGTGTTTAGGATCACTTCTTATT
>NW_007190839.1:0-1398 GCF_000164805.1 Carlito syrichta
CTGGTATAAGAGAATTAATATATCCGTGTCTCATTTTTCTCATCTATAAATAATGTCTACCTAACTGAGCTATTGTGAAATTGAATGTCTTAGCATAAGTCAGGTATGTAGGAATGGGCCTAGCCTATTTTTATTACAAAATGCTTTTTAGCCTCATATAAGTATTAGCTGCTATAATTAACAACAGCACTTTGTAAGGATTTCCAAGATTGAAAAACGTGAGGTTTTGACTGATTGCTCTCCCAGAATGTTATTGCAGAGAATGTTGGCTTTGACTGGCTTTGACTCTAGGTAGCCCTGATGCCATTTGCATATGGACTGGTGTTAAGTATTCATATGTAGGCAAAAATACACATTAAGCACTTAAATTTGTATAATATTGCATTAGTCCTGCCATTTACTAATCTGGTTTTCAGAGTTACTATACATCTATCCATAGTAATAGTAAAATATAAATAAACCCCTATGTTTGTAGAGTATATACTTTTGATTTAATTCTATTATATCTTAGTAAGATTATTTAAATAATTATTTCACCTAATAGTCTCATTTATATTTTTGTGGTATGTTTAGGTTTTTATGGGAGATTCCACAACAAAATGTACACAGATTCTCCTTTTGCTTTTGCCAAGTCCTCATTGAGAATATTATCAATTACCACTCTGTGCCTCTGGATAAATTTTTATGTGATAAAATTCTGTTAGCTTAGAAATAGGAAAACCTTTATCTTTTCTGACAAACTTATGTTTCTTTCACTTAGCTAATGGGAGTTAATTCATATCTACCTCTACATTTTAACTACCATGAATTTGTAACAGTTTTCTAGATCAAAGTCATGTCAGCTTTATCATTGGGCATTATTTCTTATTTTTGAAATATTTCCTTGTATTTGTCTCTTTTAAACTGGTGCAGATTTCTTATAAGGAGGTGTAATAAGGAAAGTAACATAGGAAAAGCTATATGGACTATGGATGGGATAAGAAATGATGAAATGAGCTCAAGGACAAGATACTGAAATTATCTGCAGGTGTAATTAGGAAGTACTGCTAATAACCATGGGAATGATTACAGAGAACAAGAGAGTAGTTTTTCAATGGCCTGGGTTCATGTTGGTTCTGTTACTTTCTAGCTCTATAGCCTGGCAAAAATTAAATGAACTCCTTTGTGCCTTATTTTGTCATCTATAAAATAACGGCATTCATAGGCCCTATGTGTTATGATTGTTGGTATGAACTTTAAATTCGCTCATAAGCATTCTAGAATAGTGTTTGATGTTGAGTAAGTGCTAGGTATTTGGTATTACTTTTTTTAAAAAGGGACGATAACATTTTTAAAGTTATAGACATTGAGCTTCAATATAATTGTACAGTGTATTATTAAACAGAAGCCTATGAGTCT
>NW_007190840.1:0-17544 GCF_000164805.1 Carlito syrichta
TGACTTCCTCTTTGCCTATTTGGATACCCCTAATTTCCTTCTCTTGTCTAATTGCCCAAGCTAGAACTCAGGATATATTTTATAACTAATTCTTTCTGACACATGTATTAGAATGCGGTGTCATTTCAAACTTGTTTGTGGGAGTAACATTAAATAATTTTCCTGACTCAGATTGAATGATGAGTAATATTTGCTTTGAAAGAAATTTAATCTTCCTGTATTTTATTTTCTTCACTGTTTCTATTCTTTGGGCATGCATTTTTGCTTTGTTTTAGAGCTGATTTTAAAATTAGCTATTAACAATTATATAGTTTATATACGAATGTCATATAAATTATAAAGCATATAGAAAATTCATAATGTAATTTGTGCTTCTAAATACAAAAGCATAAAAATGTATGAAATTTCCTCCTTTTATAATTTTCTACCACTTTCCTGGGTAACAATTGTTAACTGACTATTGTCACATGGGCTGGAAATGGGTGGGGTTTTATGGGTGCATGTACATGTGTACCACATTCACTTGAATTTAGGATTATAGGATTCCTGTTTACATATTGTCTTTCAACATGATTATTCTTACCACTTTCTCATAGACATATTTCCATGTCAGGATGTATTTTCATGTTACTTACCTTATCTTTTTGTAATAATTTTATGGTATTATTTTATGGTATGTATGTATGTATGTATTATTATTATTATTATTGTATAATGTATCTTCATTTATTTAACCAACTGCCTTTTAGTGTCTCTTTTTTATTATTGTTGTAATTTCATATATTGCTTCATTGAACATGCAGGATGAACTGTAGATTGTTTTGTAAGAAAATTACCTAAATGAAGACTAGGTTCAATAAATTGGACTGCTTGCCTTTTGTACTTTAATAGTCCTACTAAGTTATCCTCCAAGGAAGTTTGCATCATTTGATACAATATAGTATATTGTAATGGTAAAACGTTTGGACTATGAGGCTGTGGGTTTGAATCCAAGTTCTGCTTAGCTGGGAATAGCCTGTTATAAGAGAATTAATATATCCCGTGTCTCATTTTTCTCATCAATAAATAAATAATGTCTACCTAACTGAGCTATTGTGAAATTGAATGTCTTAGCATAAGTCAGGTATGTAGGAATGGGCCTAGCCTATTTTTATTACAAAATGCTTTTTAGCCTCATATAAGTATTAGCTGCTATAATTAACAACAGCACTTTGTAAGGATTTCCAAGATTGAAAAACGTGAGGTTTTGATTGATTGCTCTCCCAGAATGTTATTGCAGAGAATGTTGGCTTTGACTGGCTTTGACTCTAGGTAGCCCTGATGCCATTTGCATATGGACTGGTGTTAAGTATTCATATGTAGGCAAAAATACACATTAAGCACTTAAATTTGTATAATATTGCATTAGTCCTGCCATTTACTAATCTGGTTTTCAGAGTTACTATACATCTATCCATAGTAATAGTAAAATATAAATAAACCCTATGTTTGTAGAGTATATACTTTTGATTTAATTCTATTATATCTTAGTAAGATTATTTAAATAATTATTTCACCTAATAGTCTCATTTATATTTTTGTGGTATGTTTAGGTTTTTATGGGAGATTCCACAACAAAATGTACACAGGTTCTCCTTTTGCTTTTGCCAAGTCCTCATTGAGAATATTATCAATTACCACTCTGTGCCTCTGGATAAATTTTTATGTGATAAAATTCTGTTAGCTTAGAAATAGGAAAGCCTTTATCTTTTCTGACAAACTTATGTTTCTTTCACTTAGCTAATGGGAGTTAATTCATATCTACCTCTACATTTTAACTACCATGAATTTGTAACAGTTTTCTAGATCAAAGTCATGTCAGCTTTATCATTGGGAATTATTTCTTATTTTTAAAATATTTCCTTGTATTTGTCTCTTTTAAACTGGTGCAGATTTCTTATAAGGAGGTGTAATAAGGAAAGTAACATAGGAAAAGCTATATGGACTATGGATGGGATAAGAAATGATGAAATGAACTCAAGGACAAGATACTGAAATTATCTGCAGGTAAAATTAGGAAGTACTGCTAATAACCATGGGAATGATTACAGAGAACAAGAGAGTAGTTTTTCAATGGCCTGGGTTCATGTTGGTTCTGTTACTTTCTAGCTCTATAGCCTGGCAAAAATTAAATGAACTCCTTTGTGCCTTATTTTGTCATCTATAAAAGAACGGCATTCATAGGCCCTATGTGATATGATTGTTGGTATGAACTTTAAATTCACTCATAAGCATCTAGAATAGTGTTTGATGTTGAGTAAGTGCTAGGTATTTGGTATTACTTTTTTAAAAAAGGGACGATAACATTTTTAAAGTTATAGACATTGAGCTTCAATATAATTCTACAGTATATTATTAAACAGAAGCCTATGAGTCTTTAGAAGTGGAAGTAAAGATTCCTGGAAGGCATTATACATCCTCTCCATTAATTCATGCCAAACTAAATGAATTTATTTTTGGTAGGCTTAATAGACTGTACATCAGGAAGATGTACCTTTTGGAGCTAAATTTCAGTCAGTCATTTGACGGAAGTCTGTTGTAAAACTCTTTTAGAAGTGATGGATGATTATGAACTTGTATGATGGTATAAGTAAATGAATTTGTAGCAGATTGAACATCTATAGACAAAGAATATTGAGGAATCAGTATCAATCTGAAATAGGAGTCCCAGCAGCAGCTGCAGTGGTCAGTTTCCATTGCCTTGTTTAACTCTGTCTTGAATATTGTGCAGAGAGATACATCAAAATCGTGCTTGTCATATATATGGCTGTCACAAAATGAAAAGGGAAAGAAACATGGGAAAACAAAATAGTGATTACCAAGTAACTTAATGAGCTTGAAAAAATAGCTTGCAACTAAAAAGATAAAATTTACCTGGGATCACAGTGTTCGATTTTGCAGGGTTATTTTTGGGGGGGGGAGCAGAAGGGACTTATAGAAATTTTATGGAGGAGATTTTGGGACAGGTTTTGTTGTTACCTCAGACTATAAGGTAATTGATGCTAATAACATTTCAGACCCTAAAATATTGACTTAAATGAACATTAGTGCATTAAACAAAGATATGTTTGTGTCTGGCAAGTTTGGAAGACACATCACAGAACTGTGGGTATAATTTCAGAAACAAAGATTTGGAAGTTTCAGTTGAGTGACAGTGTGAGGTGATGGCTACAGACAGTAAGTATTGTATTCAGCAGTTGTATTAATGAGATTATAGATGATAGAAAAAGAGATTTAATAGTTTCCCTAAATTATGTCTTGTTGAAACTACAGTTAAAGTATTAACCAATGACGTTCAGCTCATTTATTTTAATGAGTAGAATCCTAAAGAAGTGCATTTTAAAAGTGACATTGGGAAACTCAAGAATATTCAAAGAGCAGTTATTTGGATGGTAGTGTCTATAAACTCTTTTTATTGAAGGAAACTGAGGACATCAATTGCCTGGAAGCAAAGGGAGACTTGACCCTGAATAGTGTTTAAAAACATGAGGTAACATTTTGTGAATAATTTATGAGACCCCATCTTGTCAATTTATATAGCACAATGTTTGCTAAGCTTACATATTAGGTCAGAACTTGTAATTTAATATTAAATGATGTTGTTATAGTCCAAGGCAAAAACTAGAATCCTTTGAAAATAAAAGGAAAGCAGAAGTTTTACTTGATGTGTAGAGAACACTTCTTAATTATTACTAGACTCTGAATAGAATAGAGCTCCTGCAGATATCCTTGGTAGGAGGATTCCTTTGTTTTTCATTAAAAGTTTTAATTTTTAAAACAGGTTTTATGGCTCATCATTTAATCAATTATTGATTATTTTCTTTACATTTTAGAACATTGTATAAGGTGTCCCTCACTTTGTTTTCTTTCCATGTAAGAAAGGAATGCCAAGTATTTCAAAAGATTAGAAACTGACTGAAGTACAAAAATAATTACCAAAAATTCCATGAGAAATTAGAATTCACCCCTGAATTTTATGCCATTTTATCTGTAAATTCAGGTAACAACCACCCTGTTTGAAACAGTTCTAGACCTTTGAAAACCATTTATCTCAGCTCTGTGCTCTGGTTTTATGACCCTGGGCATATTTTTAAAATTTTGCTATAAAACAAAATTATATAATTTTGCTATAAAACAAAATTGTATCCTGATGGATATTCTGTGATACTATATATATCATAGTTGCTCAAGAGTGCAAGTATATATTGTTGAAAATAAGTTACTACTGTTGATATTTTATATTTTTACTTATTAATATACATAATAGTATATATTCTATTTTTACTTGATTACAGGCATAACAGAATAATAGATCCTTTAGCACGCTGTTCTTTGTATGTATCAGAACAGTATCATGCCATGAGTTGAAAATAGGCACAGTGTTGTGTGGGTTTCCTTGGAATTCTACAATGGAATACATTGCAAGTGGTTAGGTCAGGAGATGAGGGGTGGTAATACTATGTGGCTAACCTGATTTGTAGCAGCTGGTGTAGTTTACTCAGGAAATCTTAAGGAGACCACATTAGGTGTTTATTGCTATTTTTGGAATATCTTTTTTCTTAGTAAGAAAAGATTTGTGTTTCCAGGTTTCAAAGGAGACTTTTTCTTTTTTTTGGACCAGTAGAATTAGACAGTGTTTATTGATACTCATTGCTGTAGGCAGTCCTTTGGCTTACTGGAATAATAAGTGCTTTACTTTCATTATCTCATTTATTCTTCACAATGTTTTTATGAATAAGAGATGAAAATATGACTCAGAGAGAATAAATATCTAACATTGGATAACTAGCGAGTAGGGTTTCCTGATTCATCTGGCTCCAAAATTTATAGCCTTCATTGCTATTCTGTAAAAAATTCCAAATACAGAACAACTCAAAACATCTACCTAAATTAACTTGGCCTTTATTTATTGAGGCCTATTTGGTAGTGCTGCAGTTGGGAGATACAGACTTGAATGAGGACCGAGGCCCTGAATCTCATGAGACTTGCAGTGTAGTGGAAAGAATATCATGAAACCAGTAACACTAATTAATGACAATTTTGACAGGTGCTACCCAGGGACTATGACGTTTAAACCATCATCTGAGAGTTCAAAAAAATATCTGAGTGTTCTTAAGTGAGAGATTGCTGAAGTAGGGTTTGTGAGAGAGATACTGTGTATACTATCTTGTCAATAGACCTTCCATTTCTGTAAAAGCTCTGGCTGGTGAGGAGTAGCAGTTCAACTTAGCAGAAAGAGGACACTTTAGTGTCCAGTGGGCTAGTTTCATCCCTTACGAGCTATGAGACCTCAGGGATGAATTATCTTCTTAGAGGCTACTACTTCTAGATGAAGTAGAGCTGATTTTCAGGGCCCTTATAATGTTACTTTCCATGTTTTTTTTTTTTTCAGTTGAAGTTTCACTCCATCACCCAGACTGGAGTGCAGTGGCCGCTCCCGGCCACTGCAGCCTCTACCCACTGGGCTCCGGCGATCCTTCTGCCTCAGCCTTCAAAGTAGCCGGAATTACAGGCGCGCACTACCACGCCCAGCTGATTTTTGATTTATTGTAGAGCTGAGGACTCAGGCAATCGACTCACCTCAGCCTCCCAAAGGCGCGGGATTACAGGCTGAGCCACCGAGCCCGGTTGACTTTCCATGTTTTTAAAGTCTCACTCTCTTTTATACTGCAGCATACCTTTTTACCATAAAATGCATTTAAATAGAATAGAAAATTGTGCATATGATCTTTAATCATTTAACTAGTAGCCACGTATCTTGGGAATGGGGAACAATGTAACTGACCTGTGACTACTGGCAGTAGGAGAGGTGCTGCCACCTTTTACATAATTTATTTTCTTACCTGAAGACTACTAGTGATTCAAATTTTTGTTTCACCAAAATGACAGGGACCTTTGAAATTTCTCAAGAGTAGTGGAAATAGAAAATATTAACCATGTGTGTTCTGCAGTCTATTATGATCATGGAAAGCTCCTAGAGAGAACTTAGCACAATAGAGTTGAATAACAAATACTACCTGCTCTTTTGTATTTAAACATTGTCCTTGTCAATATCGTCATGCTTACAGGCCCTGTTCATCCACTTACTAGCTTAGTAGCCTTGGGCTATTTAATAATTCAACTTTGTACATCTCAGAGAATGTTGATAGCTCTTCTGTGCATCTCATTGAGTTGTCATGAGGATCAAATAAAATAATATGTTGTGTGAAAGCAAGTGAAATAAAATGTGTAAAGCCTTCTATAATTGTGGAGAGTTATATAATGGCTTGTTGTTATAATCCCTAGGTTACCTGGGACATGAGACCTTAAATATCTAAATGCTTTAATGAACTGTCAGCATTGGCAAAAGGCAGATAACACATTGACACAATATTAGGAGAATGGAGAAAGCCTGTTCACTGATACATTTTAGAATTCCAAAACTGTAAACACATATTATTGAAATGATTCTTAAATTGTGATTATTTTTTATTTTGCAATGACATATGAGTAAGTAAGATCTCAGAAAGTTTTATGTAGGACCTAAAGGTCAAAATTTTAACCTCGGAATGAACACTAGTTTAATGTATTTATTTTAGAGACAGACTGAGTTTTCTGTCTGAGAGACACCAAACATTTCTTAAGTAAATCTTGAAAGGTTTGAGCCAGTGTTCCTGGACCAGAAAAGTTCTTAAAAATTGAAACTAATACATAGGAAAAACCATTTTTAACCCGGTTTCTGTTCTGAAATGTTTGGCAAATTATTTTTCCCTTCACTATTCTTTCCTCTATTGGGACATACAAAGACTGGGGTAGGAAATTTCTAGAATGAGACTATTTTGCTTCACAGTTGCATGAATCTGGATGTCTTTAGGCTTTGATATAGCTATCAGAGATGGGGAAATGCCATGGTATATTTGTCAGTTCTGCACTTTTGTTCACCTCCTGTGAAAATTAGATGATTTTTCAATAGGGAGACAGTGGGTGGTATGAATACTTTGTGTCCCTAGTCATAAAGAGTCTCGTTTTTGGAGAGCGATGACTCTGAAAACTTTTGTGGAGTAGCAAGGCAGAAGAAAGAAAGTAACTGAGAACTGAAAGGACTTTAGTGAATGGGAGATTAAAGAAAACTCTTAGTAAGAGTGAAGTGGAATCCCAAATATGCTAACACAAGAGAACAATTTGTTTTACAAAGAAAAAAAAGGACATTTTATATAAAGATTGAGTACTGTGACAGATTCTGATTTGTGAACAGACAGTGATACTGGCTCGTGGTTTCTGGCATTGCTAGTTTCAATAGTACTAGCTCCAGATATTCTTAATGAAACTGCAGTTTCTGGGCCTGTTTTTGAGGAAGTGAATGGTAAAGTGCTCAAATTTTCAGCAAAACAAATTTAGGAAATAACCAAAAAAGATCAGTTAGCCAAAATAAATAATATGAGAAAGAGAAGTAAAACATAGAGCTATGAGAAGAGAGTCACAATTCACAATATTTGTAGAAAATATGATTCTGCACCCTGGACTATTACAACTATTAAGAATTCAATTACTGTCAAAGACTTTCTTTATAGTATTATAATGTTTCAAGGTCTGCTTATGAGTGAGTAATGGGAAACTGTCAAGAGAGTGGGGGTGGGATTGGTAGTTGAGGGAAACTGCTAGGGGAGGTAGGGGCATACCTATTCAACAAGGGTATCTGCATACACAATGTCTGTATACCTAACTCTGAATTGAACCCACATCTTTATAATTTAAAAAAAAGAATTCCCACCAACAGTGTAGAAGTGTTCTCTTTTCACCATATCTTCTTCAGCATCTGTTATTTTTTGAGTTATTGATAATGGCCATTCTGACTGGAGTTTGGTGGTATCTCAGTGTAGTTTTAATTTGCATCTCCTTGATGATTAGTGAGGTTGAACATTTCTTCATGTGTCTGTTGACCACTCATATGTGTTCTATTGTGAAGTGTCTGTTCATATCTTTTGCCCACTTTGTAATGGGGTTGTTTGTTTTTTTATTTTCAGCACGTTTGAGTTCCTTGTAGATCCAAGATGTTAGGCCTTTGTCAGACAAGGAGTTGGAAAATACTTTTTCCCAATCTGTGGGCTGTCTTCCTACTCTCTTGATGGTTTCTTTGGTTTTGCAGAAGCTTATCAGTTTAATGAGGTCCCACTTGTCTATCTTATCTCTTATGGCCCCTGCGTTTCGGGTTTTGTTCAGGAATTGGATGCCAGTTCCAATTTCCATAAGGGTGTGTCCTGCATTTTCTAAGGTTCTTATGGTTTTAGGTTTTACATTTAGGTCTCTGATCCATTTAAAGTTAATTTCTGTGTACTGGGACTATACCCTGAAGAACTCAAATCACTCTATAAAAAAGATACCTGCACATGTATGTTTATCACAGCATTGTTCACAATATCAAGAACCTGGAACCAACCATGCCATCCATCAAAAGGGGACTGGATTAAAAAAATATGGTACATATACATGATGGAATACTACGTGGTCATAAAAAAGAACAAAATCATGAATTTCGCAGCAACCTGGATGGAACTAGAGTCTATAGTACTGAGTGATCTTTCACAGCAACTCATATCTTGACTGAGCTCCATGGACAGTGGTTTGTGGTTTATTCTGGAGATTCTCAAGATTCTCACTCATAAGTGGACCTTGAACATCTATTGCAATGTTATAAGAAAAGGATCGACAGTGGTGGGAATCTATGGGGGGGGACAGGGAGGGTGAGGGTGGTGGGATTAATGGTAGTCAATATCTGGGGATGGGCGGGACACCTCTTATCAACAAGGGTGCCTGAACGATGCATATTTGTATACCTAACCCTTAACTGTACCTCACAATTTTAAAATAGAAAATATGCTTTTTTAAAAAAAATTTAATTAGCTGTTTATATAGATATCGATTATCCAAATCAGTAGCTTTCATATGTAATAGCAATAAAATATGAGAAGAGTATGTGAAAAAAGTTTATTCATAGTTGCAACTGAGAATATAAAACAATACAAAGCTTATTACAGGTTATAAAAGAGATAATCAATGGAATAGTGTGTGTAAACTCCTTCAGAAGTTGTTCCTTAAATTCTAATCTTAGTTTCATCTGGAAAAAATAAAGTGAATAATTACAAATTTAAACAGGAATAGTGAACACAGTGTCATATTCAGAGGGTAAAGCATATTTTAATATTATAGTGATTAAAACAGTGTAGTGTTGGCACAGCCATTTACAGAAAGATCAGAGACACTGGTAGGTCTCATGACTGAGCTCCATGGACAGTGGTTTGTGGTTTATTTTGGAGATTCTCAAGATTCCCAGAAGTGCCTTTAGCCATTAGAGGGATTAAATATATGGGTTCTGAGTTCTTGTATATCCAGTTCTTCAAAAACAGCTATGTTTTTGTTTGTTTTCTGTATTGGGTTCCCATACTTCCAGATAGATTGCATATGTTGAAAAATTTTCATTGCATTTGTATTGCTATATGGTGGGAGATTCCTCACTAACCATGTGTGACTTTTGAAACAAAGTATGTTGGGTATACCTGGCTTATTATTGGGAGATAATACTTTACCTTGCCACAAAAATGTAATTCTCAGGTGAATTAAAGGACAAATGAGACTTGAAACATTTCAGGTATTTGCATGCTCTCTAGAAAAGGGAATTTCTAGACATTAAAGCAGTAGAAGTCAATGGAAAAGACTGATGAATAGCTGCTTGTTTGCAAATAGAAAACTCTGTATATCTTACTAAAACATCCAAACCATAAGCACCAGCAGGCCAAGCAATGCCTCATTGCCAAGAGGTTGTTGGGGCAATGACAATCTAAGGTTTGTGTCTGATGGTTGTCCCCACTCTAGTGTTTTATAGTATGGCTGTCTGTGAATCTGATTCGTGTCTCTGCCATGTGTCACATTATTTCGATGAAGATACTCTCCCCTATCTTTTGTTTACTAATGTTCATGTGGCTAGTTCAGTACAGCTTATTCACACCCAGGAACCTCTTCTTCTCTGACTCTGTTCTCTGTCTTACAGGAACCAAGGGTGGCTTCTGGTGTTTTGTGTGGCTTCATCATTTCTTCCTCCCTCTCATCCGCTTCATGATGTAATTCTTGGCACTTTTACTCCCTCTGTAGAGTAGGAGGTGATATCATAGAGAAGGGGACAGAGCTATCCAAATTCATGGGAGCAACAGCTCAGGTGTGTTGGGGGTCCTGTACTCAGGAAGCAAAACAGGGAATACTCCACAGTAAGTAACCCCACTCTCGAGTGCACCCAAATTTCTGTTTAAACATTTCCCAGTACACTGGAGTTTCCTCTTTGGTTCTTTCTAGAGTTAATCAGTTTCCCTTTAGACATTCCCAGTTCAGTTCAATTTTCCTCCTTTCTGGCCTCCCTCCTCTCTCCCCCCCCTTTCCCACCTGTGCCCCTCCCTCCAGTTCCCCTCTTCCTTGCTTGCCTACTGTGTGTCTGTTGACCTTCTGCTCATACTATTTATAAGAGACCCATTGCCTTTTGTTGGAGGTCATGCCCCCTCTCTTTGTATAGTCCATGTGACCATAGCATCCCCATCCAGTAATTTATAATTATGCACTGTGCTCCCTACAGTTCTTCCTATTTTACAAATTCTGTAAGCCTTTTGTTTTCATGCCTATTTCTTCCCCCTTCCCCTGTGGTCTTGTCCTTTCCCCTTACAACTCTATTTTGCAGTTTCCTTATTGCCTTTTTTTCAATATTTGTACACTTTTCTCCTCTTCCCTATACAGTGCTGCCTCTAATTTTGTTTATCCCTTGTTCAGTTTTCAGTCTAACTCTCCAGTGTCCTCTGTGAGGACGATTTTCCTTCTTTTCTGTTGATATACTAGTTGCCATTCCCTCTTTCTAGTGTGGTTCATATGTCTGTGTTCTTTAAAGAACTTTGCAACTACAGGTAAAGAACTGAACAGAATTTGGGCAAGTGGGGAAATAGCCTGGGAACTGCAAAGAGAAGAGTAGGAAAGTGGCCTATGGGTTTGAAGGGCTGGGCTGGGTGTCACATAGTGATGGACCTTGGTGAGCCAAGCCTTCACTTGCAAATTGGTTGGAATGTGGTCATTGAATAAAAGGTGTCACAGAGCTAATTCAGATAGACTTTGGAAGCCTTTTCAATTTTAGGGTTTTAGGGTGGTCCCATTAATTCTTCATAATTATGATTCTTCTAGTAAATAATCACAAGTTAGCATTCTTGTATGTCTAAGTTGTATGGGGCCATGATGGGATCATGAAGCTCTGTCTAGAACCTTCAATTAGTGCTTGTCTACCATCAGAGAGGTCATTGTGAAGATATGCATAGACTTTTTTCTCATACCCAGGTGTGATCCCTGTTGTTCATGTTTTTGCACAACGGAGTGAAGTCCTTGGAAAAATAAAGGAATTTGATTTCCAGAACTTTATGTCCAATGTATTCCCCAACCTTTGTTGAAAAGAACCTCCTTTTCCAAGAAAATAAGTAGGAAAGAAGAGGAGAGAAAGAAAATGGAACTGAGTTCAAGGAACTGAGATGGGCCAAATGGGAAGAGGAAAGGGTTTACTTGAAACACATTGGAAATGCAAAAGGAAAGGAAACCAAGCTGAACTGGAAAACATTGTAGTGAGTTACTGGGGCTCCTGAGTGCTTCCTTCAAGATTTTTGCTATTAATTCAGTGAGGCTGTTTGTGCTTAGCACTCTGTTCTCTGCTATTGATAGCATCCAGTCTTTGTGTTTCCAAGGACCTGGAAACCAAGGAACCATTTTCACAGCCTAAAAACTTGTTCTTTAACCACAAAATGTGAGTAAATTTTTACATAAAGGAAATTTTATATATATATATAAACTTGGTGTCTTTAGGTTTCACATTTCTGTTTTGGTGTGTACGCCTTTGTGACTTTTTTTGAAGAATGGCCCCATTATGTTGCAGAAATAGCCAATTAAAATGTCCCTTCCATCCAAATTGCACTTTCCCTTTGGACCCCTTAGCTATGTGATGTGATCATATATTGACATAAAAGCCCCTTCTCCAGTAAAACTAAAAAAAAAATTGCATGATTCACATGCATTTTCATTTTGTATGCTTCCATGCAATAATCTAGGTTACTTATGCTTATTTTTTAGGCACTGGTGAAATACCACAACTCATCTGTGACAACAAAGCAGATATTGGAAGTGTTTCAGAAAGAAGGGTTAAAAGAAACAAGGTCAGTGTTTGTATTTAAAATGTTTTCTGTTTTCATTATTTAATAATTGTCACTAGATTCAAAATAATAGATATATATTAGATTTTGCTATTGTAGTTGATTGTAACTACTTGCAAATTCTTTTCTGATTGAGGAATAGTTGGATGATTTAAGATTTCCTTGGACCTGACTGTTACCTTAAGAAATTACACTAGATGGATTGATATAGAAAGTACTTTATTAACAAAAAGCAGCACTGTTACAGGTCCTCGCTGAAGTTATTCTCATTTCTCTTTTTTTTTTTTTTTTGAGAGGAGATGATGTTTTTGAAAGTGAGTAGGAAACAAGAAACACTTTTACAGGCTTAATACAAGAATCCCAGGTTATAAAGCTGAGCTTAGTCTGATAAAGCACAAAGTGCCAATAAATATGGTTGATAATTTAGTCCTCTTATATTTAAGGCCTCTTCTTGGTACATTCTTTTTCAGCCTAAAATTTATCCAGTTAAAATGTTTAATCCGGTGGTTGATATTATATTCACAAACTTGTACATATCTACCATGGATCAAAGATCTACCTAACCATATATCATTTTCTTGACCCTGAAATGAACCCCATACACATTGGCAGTCAATCTCCATACTCAACTACACTAGCCTCTGGCAACTATGATAGACATTTAATTTAAGTGGAATCCTTACAAATACATAGCATTTTGTGACTACCTTTCTTCACCTAACATATTGTTTTCATATATCAGGCCTTTATTATTTTTATTGCCAGATAATATTTCATTGTGTGGATATACCACATTTTGTTTATCCATGATGATCCTTTGTTTTTTATTTATCCATTAATATTACAATGTCAGCTTCAGCCAGAAGTTTGGAGCCGTAAAGATGATATTATTTAGGAAACAACAAAGATGTTTACTGCAGGATAAAATGACTATGATGTTGTCATTTGTGTATGCAATTAGCTGTATCACATAGGTTAGATTTTTGTGCATGAGTTGTCTATCTGCACACCATTAGGAAACAACAAAGATGTTTACTGCAGGATAAAATGACTATGATGTTGTCATTTGTGTATGCAATTAGCTGTATCACATAGGTTAGATTTTTGTGCATGAGTTGTCTATCTGCACACCATTGAGCATACATTGGTTGCAGCTTGGAGAAATTAACCCTACTGGGCTACCTTTTGAATGTTTTAATTGCTGTTTATTTAGAACTGCTAAGAGAAGTGAATATACTCCTGAGGCTGGCTTTTCCTAAAAAATAAGTTTCACTTAAACTCATAACTGTACTGTATGGATAACATCAACTTCTAGGTATTTGAATGTCTCTTTCACAAGTAACATCCATAGACATCACAATTTAATGGGATATGGGACACCTCTGCTTAAACTTTTACTTTTATTTTGAAGATTCTCTTTTTTTTCCTGCTTGCTCTGAAGAAATAGCCTGAGATAACGTAACTACTTTGTGTTTGCAATAATTTTTCCCCATAAAGTGGAGGAAAGTGTGGGAAGGTTAGTTATTCACTGTACCTAGGTGCTCAGTTAAAGGAAATTCTGTCCTAAGCCAGATGTCAGTGTGAGGAGTCAGGAAACAAAATGGGGGAAAACTGGAAGTTAATTTTCTCTTTGCCACCTGTCAATAACCCTGACTATATTTATGCCATTTAGAAAGCACTGAAAATGTGTAAAAGCCAAAAGAAGAGGGGGTAAAAATCTAAGGATATAAACTCCTGTCTAATGTGGGCTTTGTGCCAGAGTAATTTGCCAATACAGAGAGTAAAAGCATCTTCTAAAAGGAGACATTTAAATTTTGTTTATTAAGACATTCTTCCCGACAGGACTGACGCTGCTGCTATCAGTTGTTATGTACCTCGAAATATATAGTATCTGTACCATGGTTGCCAACAGCATTTTAATTGCACATATTATCACAACAGCATTATTTCAAATGTTTCAAACTGCTGGTCCTTTCAGAATGAGATATTATAGGGTTTTAAGCATACATAGTAAAAACAAATGAAAAACCCCAAACAAAACAATGTATTTGAAGAGTAATTCAGCCAGGCTCGGTGGCTCAGTCTGTAATCCTGCGCTTTGGGAGGTCCAGGTGAGTGGATTACCTGAGCCCACAGTTTCGAGGCCCACCTGGACAACTTGGCGAGACCTCATCTCTACAATAAATAAAAAAAAATAGCCGGGTGTGGTAGTGCGTGCCTGTAGTTCCAGCTACTTGGAAGGCTGAGGTGGAAGGATCGTCAGAGCTCAGCAGGTCGAGGCTGTGGTGGCTGGGAGCGGCCACTGCACTCCAGTCTGTGTGGCAGAATGAGACTTCAACTAAAAAAAAAAAAAAAAAGTCATTCAAGAACATTGAAATGTAAAACGTAATTTCTATTCCTCTAAAGGTCCCCGCTCTGTCCCACCCCAGGCATCATTATTTTTTCCTACTGTTCAAGAGATATCGCTTGTTACAAACACTTAATAACTAGGAATTTGCAAGCAATTTCCAAGTTGAATAGAAAAGGGAAAAGGTAAAGGAAAAGATCACTTTTATTAAGTTTTCTTCTGTAAAATCAACTCTTCTCTAAGAGGCCTCAGTCTAAACAATTTGTATTCTTTTTTTTTCTTTATTTTTCCTTGACTTTTTCTCCTTTCTGTTATTGGTAATTCATTACTTATGGCACCTATATCCCTTCCCTAGAATTCTCATTCTAGTTTTAGTTTGCTTATTAGAATTACTAAAAAAAGTATAAATTTTGAGTGAGTTTTGAACCACCACCAGGAAGAACAGCTGAAGGAGAGACACAGACAGGAAAAGGTGAGGGATTGAGTGAACCTGGGACATTGCACTACAACTCTAAGGCAACCCCTGACACTGTCACAGTGAGACAGAGGAGATAAGATAGTCACAAGAAACTCCCTATGCAGCCACATAGCCCTCCTTATATCAGGCAAGTGACCAGGAGCCCCAGAGGGCAACTGGGGGTGGAGAGAACAAGTTGCACACACACACAGCCAGGGAACATCTGGAGCTCTTGGTGGGAGGCCCAGCCACCACCAAACCCGCACTGCTTTGGTTGGACACTAGGTAGTAGCAGTCTCATCCCCAACAACCTCCCTTCCTGATGACCATCCCCTTCCCCAGGCCCATCCTTTCCAGCCCCAGCTCCCACTCATCCCTGCCACATCAAAGGAAGCAGTAGTGGAGTCAGGAGCAGAGAGGGAATAAATGGCTGACTGGGCTGGGGCTGAGGGGACATTAGGACTAGGACTGGGATGTTCTTGGTTCTCCAGGGGATGTGCCAGGCCTTCCACCAGATGGACAGAACCTACTGCCTAGATGAACCAGAGGACACCTCCACTCCATCTACAGAGTGCTTAGATCATCTGTTCAAGTATTCCAAATTGTACAGTAGTCTGTATATTGCTTTGGCTAGGCTGGGTTAGAGCCTTAACACTGTGTCTGGAAAGCTGGACTGACCTCCACCCACCATCCCAGGCCTGGAGCCTGGAGCAGGAGGCTTGGGAAACAAAGGGTGGGGTAGAAAGAGGAATAGAGGGATGGGTGTGACATCCCTGCTTCCTTTGATGTGGCAGGGATGAATGGGAGCTGGGGCTGGAAAGGAGGGGCCTGGGGAAGGGGATGGCCATCAGGAAGGGAGGTTGTTGGGGATGAGACTGCTATTACCTAGTGTCCATGTTGTTGATGGAGAGGGTGGTGGAAGAAGATAGAAAATTGAGTGATCAATCGGGTTTGGGGATGTGGGCAGCTGCCTGTCTTCCCAGAGGGCTTTCCTCACCCCCAAATCCTGAGGACTTGTGAATGGGTAGAAGAGAGTGGCCACACTCCCCTCAGCCTGGACCACCTCCATGTCCCAGTTGTCCTAGTGCAAAAGTTTACTCACACTAAACACACACACAAACACCCCCAAACTCAGACACACAGTATCACACCTAAACCTTCACTCTCAAATCCATGCTCCAAATACACACATGCATATTTCAAGTGCATGCACACACAGCCAGACACACATACCTCATGATGGAACACCTCCTATCCTCACAGCCAAAATACAACCACATATCTTCAACTTCTCACATTCACAACCTCTGTCATCTCTCCCACCTTCACTTGCACCCCAATCACAGGCACACATACCCAGATGACACCACAAACACACACCTTCCAAACTCACCACTAGAAGCAGATGCAGACCTGCACCTAGATGCTCAAAACCCAAGGATACTCACCTACAAAACACCCACACACAGTCCATAAGACACACACACATGCATACATACCCCCGCACACACATACACTCTTCAGAGCTGGTTTTCACATAACGCTAAACTCAAATGTACACAAAAGCCCAAGAAAGACCCAATGTCCAGGTAGAGAGACAAGGGACCATCTCAGTTATAGTCTCCCTTTCCTCTAGTGTAGCCATCTTAGTTATCAGGCCCAGGTCACATGGTCCCCCTGGCCCCATGCAAGAGTCCTCATCATAGGAAGACAAGCCCATAGGGGTGTGTCTGGGGAGCCTGCTGGGGTGATGAGCAGGAAGGGACTCCCCACTCATACTACACACCACCTCATACTCGATCCCTTCTTGGGACCCCCATGATCTGGGAAATGCTGATTGGAATAAAGAGGAGCAGAGAGGACTTAGTGCCCCTGCAGGTGATGGCAGAAGGTTGCACCCGAGGTGAGGAGGTGGGGTCCATGCCCCAGGCAGATGGAGAAGACAAGGACCTAGCGAAGGGCTGTGGGACCTAAATTGCAGGCCCCTACTCAGAGGCCTACTCCCCTGTTGACAGGGTCCTAGTGTCCAACAGCCTCCTGAAGAAGAAAAGTGTCCCTTTTTCCACTCCTTGGCCATCTGGTGTTCATTATCACAAGCTTAGCTTGAGCCCTCCCTGCACTCGCTGGACACCTCTGGAATCCAAATGTAGAAGCCAAAGACACTCATTCTTAAAGGCCACCAGCAACAGGGGAGGGATGTGGGTGGGGGTTCCTGTGTGCCATAGTGGGCAGGGAGGGGTTTTGTGTGGTGGCTCTTCAGGGTACCCTTGCATCATGCCCTCAGCCTGGAGGCAGCTGAGACATTTCACTTGGACTGTAGGAGTTTAGGAGACTGGGATTCAGGGGTCAACAAGGTGTCTGGCAGCTGGACTTATGTGTGTCATGGGCTTGTGGGGCCACAGGGGAGGTGGTGCACCTTGGATCAGGAAAACAGAAAGGCCACTGGGCCATGGGATTAGGGAAAAGCAACTGGCACCCCTGCCTGCCCTCTCCAGGGCACA
>NW_007190841.1:0-819 GCF_000164805.1 Carlito syrichta
GGTTATTTTTGGGGGGGGGGAGCAGAAGGGACTTATAGAAATTTTATGGAGGAGATTTTGGGACAGGTTTTGTTGTTACCTCAGACTATAAGGTAATTGATGCTAATAACATTTCAGACCCTAAAATATTGACTTAAATGAACATTAGTGCATTAAACAAAGATATGTTTGTGTCTGGCAAGTTTGGAAGACACATCACAGAACTGTGGGTATAATTTCAGAAACAAAGATTTGGAAGTTTCAGTTGAGTGACAGTGTGAGGTGATGGCTACAGACAGTAAGTATTGTATTCAGCAGTTGTATTAATGAGATTATAGACGATAGAAAAAGAGATTTAATAGTTTCCCTAAATTATGTCTTGTTGAAACTACAGTTAAAGTATTAACCAATGACGTTCAGCTCATTTATTTTAATGAGTAGAATTCCTAAAGAAGTGCATTTTAAAAGTGACATTGGGAAACTCAAGAATATTCAAAGAGCAGTTATTTGGATGGTAGTGTCTATAAACTCTTTTTATTGAAGGAAACTGAGGACATCAATTGCCTGGAAGCAAATGGAGATTTGGCCCTGAATAGTGTTTAAAAACATGAGGTAACATTTTGTGAATAATTTATGAGACCCCATCTTGTCAATTTATATAGCACAATGTTTGCTAAGCTTACATATTAGGTCAGAACTTGTAATTTAATATTAAATGATGTTGTTATAGTCCAAGGCAAAAACTAGAATCCTTTGGAAATAAAAGGAAAGCAGAAGTTTTACTTGATGTGCAGAGAACACTTCTTAATTATTACTAGACTCTGAATAGAGATAGAGCTC
>NW_007190842.1:0-904 GCF_000164805.1 Carlito syrichta
TGACGTTCAGCTCATTTATTTTAATGAGTAGAATTCCTAAAGAAGTGCATTTTAAAAGTGACATTGGGAAACTCAAGAATATTCAAAGAGCAGTTATTTGGATGGTAGTGTCTATAAACTCTTTTTATTGAAGGAAACTGAGGACATCAATTGCCTGGAAGCAAATGGAGATTTGGCCCTGAATAGTGTTTAAAAACATGAGGTAACATTTTGTGAATAATTTATGAGACCCCATCTTGTCAATTTATATAGCACAATGTTTGCTAAGCTTACATATTAGGTCAGAACTTGTAATTTAATTTTAAATGATGTTGTTATAGTCCAAGGCAAAAACTAGAATCCTTTGGAAATAAAAGGAAAGCAGAAGTTTTACTTGATGTGCAGAGAACACTTCTTAATTATTACTAGACTCTGAATAGAATAGAGCTCCTGCAGATATCCTTGGTAGGAGGATTCCTTTGTTTTTCATTAAAGAAAAGTTTTAATTTTTAAAACAGGTTTTATGGCTCATCATTTAATCAATTATTGATTATTTTCTTTACATTTTAGAACATTGTATAAGGTGTCCTTCACTTTGTTTTCTTTCCATGTAAGAAAGGAATGCCAAGTATTTCAAAAGATTAGAAACTTACTGAAGTACAAATATAATTACCAAAAATTCCATGAGAAATTAGAATTCACCCCTGAATTTCATGCCATTTTATCTGTAAATTCAGGTAATAACCACCCTGCTTGAAACAGTTCTAGGCCTTTGAAAACCATTTATCTCATCTCTGTGCTCTGGTTTTATGACCCTGGGCATATTTTTTTCATTTTGCTATAAAACAAAATTTTATTCTGATGAATATTCTGTGATACTATATATATCATAGTTGTTCAAGAGTGCAAGTATATATTGTTGAAA
>NW_007190843.1:0-839 GCF_000164805.1 Carlito syrichta
AACAACGCACACTGTGTGCCTGCTTTTGCTGCTTTGACTTTCAACCCCACTCCTTGATATCCTGAGGTTAAATGTTTTTTTTTTTTTAAGTGAGCAAACCATCTACCAGGGTGAAGGTGTTGTACCACAGTCATTCTGCTGTATATAAACACAGCTTCCATGTCAGGACCCACAGTGACAAGAGAACTCAGCCTTTCAATATTCTGAACGTCCTTGAAAAGGCAGTAGGGATACCTTTCCTCGCTAATATTATTATCCCATAAGTTCCCTTTTGAGTTTTTTATTATCATACCTGACAAAACAGTGGCTACTATTTTTCCACTATTTCATTTGGGGAATGCTCACCCCTGAAATGACTCCATTAGGGAGGATATTGAAGCATCAGAGGACTCATTGATTGGCGTGCTGAAGAATTCCCTGGGTGCCAAACCAAGTTAATGTCTCCATCTGTAACTCCCCGCTGTGTATTTCTTTGTCAGTGTCAAGCATCTTAAGCAATCTCAGACCTTGATTTTCAATGACTTTCACCTTAATTTAAAGTTTCCTGAAACGTGTCATTGTAGAGTATTTCTAAGCTTAACATTGCACTGTTTTTCCAGCAACATCTTTTGGAATGTTGGTCAGTGATGACGATCCTGCTGCAGATGCTTCTGGCAGGAAGAATGGGAAACGGGAGGTGAAAAAAGATCAACCCACGGAACCCACAGCCCAGGATGGTGAGGCACTTCACTTCAGGCAGGAAAAGAAGGTCTTTGGTGAGTTTTGAGTGCTGGCCTATGTTTACGTGACGATGTCACAGGCAAAATCGCTTGTTTCCAAATGATTAAGTCTAGGTGTCC
>NW_007190844.1:0-1345 GCF_000164805.1 Carlito syrichta
TCAGATCATCAGGACAAAAAATCAGCAAGGAGATCCGGAACCTCACTGTAACTTTGGACCAAATGGACTTAATTGATACCTACAGAACACTCCATCCAAAGACCACAGAATACACATTCTACTCATCACCACATGGAACATATTCTAAGATCGACCACATAATTGGACACAAATCAAGTATAAGCAAAGTTAAAAGGACTGAAATTCTGCCATGCACCTTTTCGGACCACAGTGGAATAAAAATAAACATTGACACCAACAAAGTCCCCCCAAAACCCACAAAGACATGGACACTAAACAGCATGATGCTAAATAACTCCTGGGTCAATGATGACATCAAAATAGAGATCAAAAGATACCTGGAAACAAATGAAAATAAAGAAACATCTTACCAAAATCTCTGGGATGCCTTAAAAGCTGTAATAAGAGGGGAATTTATATCCCTACAAACACACATGAGGAAAATGGAAGGAACAGAAATTGACAACCTAACAAGCCACCTAAAGAAGCTGGAAAAGCAAGACCACAAAAACCCTAATTTCAGCAGAAGAATCCAGATCACCAAAATAAAAGCCCAAATCCAGGACATAGAAGACAAAAAGATAATACAAAAAATCAATGAAACAAAAAGCTGGTTCTTCGAAAGGGTAAACAAGATTGATGGTCCCCTAGCTAGACTGACCAAGAAAAAACGAGAAAAAAACAAATAAGCATAATCAGAAACACAAAAGATGAAGTCACATCTGACCCTGAAGAAATACAAAAGATCATTAGAGACTACTACGTACACTTGTATGGAAACAAACTTGAAAACCAGAAGGAAATGGAAGACTTTCTGACATCACACAACCTACCTAGGTTGGAACAAGAAGAAATTGAGACCCTAAATAAACCAATAACAATCAAGGAAATCGACCACGTAATAAGAAAACTTCCTACAAAAAAAAGCCCTGGTCCAGATGGCTTTCCAGCAGAATTCTACAAGACATTTAAGGAGGAGCTGATACCAATCCTACTGAAGGTATTCCAGGCGATTGAAAAAGATGGAACTCTCCCCAAATCATTTTACGAAGCCAACATCACATTGATACCCAAGCCAGGTAAAGATCCAACAAAGAAAGAGAACTACAGGCCAATATCTTTGATGAACATAGATGCTAAAATTCTCAACAAGATCCTAGCAAACCGGATTCAGCAATACATCTCAAAAATCATCCATCATGACCAAGTAGGCTTCATTCCTGGCATGCAAGGCTGGTTCATATTCGTAAAACTATAAATGTAATTAAATACATCAACAGATGTCAAACAAAACCACATGATCAATTCACTAGATGCAGAAAAA
>NW_007190845.1:0-738 GCF_000164805.1 Carlito syrichta
GAAAGGGTAAACAAGATTGATGGTCCCCTAGCTAGACTGACCAAGAAAAAACGAGAAAAAAACCAAATAAGCATAATCAGAAACACAAAAGATGAAGTCACATCTGACCCTGAAGAAATACAAAAGATCATTAGAGACTACTACGTACACTTGTATGGAAACAAACTTGAAAACCAGAAGGAAATGGAAGACTTTCTGACATCACACAACCAACCTAGGTTGTAACAAGAAGAAATTGAGACCCTAAATAGACCAATAACAATCAAGGAAATCGACCACGTAATAAGAAAACTTCCTACAAAAAAAAGCCCTGGTCCAGATGACTTTCCAGCAGAATTCTACAAGACATTCAAGGAGGAGCTGATACCAATCCTATTGAAGGTATTCCACACGATTGAAAAAGATGGAACTCTCCCCAAATCATTTTACGAAGCCAACATCACATTGATACCCAAGCCAGGTAAAGATCCAACAAAGAAAGAGAACTACAGGCCAATATCTTTGATGAACATAGATGCTAAAATTCTCAACAAGATCCTAGCAAACCAGATTCAGCAATACATCTCAAAAATCATCCACCATGACCAAGTAGGCTTCATTCCTGGCATGCAAGGCTGGTTCAACATTCATAAAACCATAAATGTAATTAAATACATCAACAGATGTCAAAACAAAAACCACATGATCAATTCACTAGATGCAGAAAAAGCTTTTGATAAAATCCAGCACCCCTTCTTG
>NW_007190846.1:0-795 GCF_000164805.1 Carlito syrichta
ATCCACTCACCTCAGCCTCCCAAAGGCGTGGGATTACAGACTGAGCCACCGAGCCCAGCTAACTACTTTTTTAACTTAATTTTTTTTTATTTCAACACTGTGGGGTGCAATTCAGAGTTAGGTACACAAATATTTATTGTGCAGGTACCCTTATTGATGAGGTGTCCCACCATTCCCCATTTCTACTACTGTAAATCCCACCTCCCTGCCCCACTACCTTCCCCAGTTTCCTGCTACTCTCAATCATTTTCTTATAGTATTAAAGTAGTTGTCCAAGGTCCACTGATGAGTGAGCACATTTGAGGAACATCTTCGCATTCCTGTGCCTCTCCACCAGCTGCTGGCAATCACCATTCTACCCTTTTCTTCTTTAATTTTAGCTTTTTCTTTCATTTTTAAGTTCACCCATGTTATCACACATAAGAAAATATTTTCTTGTTTTTAAAATCTATGCTAAACAGTTTTCAACTGTGTGTCTGTGCGCGCACGCACGCGCTCCTATGCATACATGTGTTGCATGTTCTTTATTGGTTCATTCATTGGTGGACACTTAGATTATTTCCAAATCTTGACTATTGAAAATAAAGCTGCAATGACTGTAAGAGTGCTGATACTGATTTTAGATCTGATTTAATTTTATTTTTTGAATATATATATATATATATATATATATATATATATATATATATATCCTAAAGTGGGATTTCTGGATCAAATAATACCTTTATTTTTATTTTTTGAGAAACCATTTTACTGTTTTCCTTTTGCATTCAGAGTTAGCACCCAAAATAAAAC
>NW_007190847.1:0-832 GCF_000164805.1 Carlito syrichta
CCAATATTTATTGTGCAGGTACCCTTATTGATGAGGTGTCCCACCATTCCCCATTTCTACTACTATAAATCCCACCTCCCTGCCCCACTACCTTCCCCAGTTTCCTGCTACTCTCAATCATTTTCTTATAGTATTAAAGTAGTTGTCCAAGGTCCACTGATGAGTGAGCACATTTGAGGAACATCTTCGCATTCCTGTGCCTCTCCACCAGCTGCTGGCAATCACCATTCTACCCTTTTCTTCTTTAATTTTAGCTTTTTCTTTCATTTTTTAAGTTCACCCATGTTATCACACATAAGAAAATACTTTCTTGTTTTTAAAATCTATGCTAAACAGTTTTCAACTGTGTGTCTGTGCGCGTACGCACGCGCTCCTATGCATACATGTGTTGCATGTTCTTTATTGGTTAATTCATTGGTGGACACTTAGATTATTTCCAAGTCTTGACTATTGAAAATAAAGCTGCAATGACTGTAAGAGTGCTGATACTGATTTTAGATCTGATTTTATTTTATTTTTTGAATATATATATATATATATATATATATATATATATATATATATCCTAAAGTGGGATTTCTGGATCAAATAATACCTTTATTTTTAATTTTTTGAGAAACCATTTTACTGTTTTCCTTTTGCATTCAGAGTTAGCACCCAAAATAAAACTAGGAGGATAAAACCCAATGGCATGGGATTGTAAATGACAGGGTGGTGGGATCCCAAATAGAATGTGGAATAAAAGGCAAAATCATTAAATTAGTATAATACACCTAGTGTACAAAAGTTATCAAAATTATGAGTGTAATTTACTAGGATCAGTTCCAAGACT
>NW_007190848.1:0-3896 GCF_000164805.1 Carlito syrichta
CATTTTCTTATAGTATTAAAGTAGTTGTCCAAGGTCCACTGATGAGTGAGCACATTTGAGGAACATCTTCGCATTCCTGTGCCTCTCCACCAGCTGCTGGCAATCACCATTCTACCCTTTTCTTCTTTAATTTTAGCTTTTTCTTTCATTTTTAAGTTCACCCATGTTATCACACATAAGAAAATATTTTCTTGTTTTTAAAATCTATGCTAAACAGTTTTCAACTGTGTGTCTGCGCGCACGCACGCGCTCCTATGCATACATGTGTTGCATGTTCTTTATTGGTTCATTCATTGGTGGACACTTATATTATTTCCAAGTCTTGACTATTGAAAATAAAGCTGCAATGACTGTAAGAGTGCTGATACTGATTTTAGATCTGATTTAATTTTATTTTTTGAATATATATATATATATATATATATATATATATATATATATATATCCTAAAGTGGGATTTCTGGATCAAATAATACCTTTATTTTTAATTTTTTGAGAAACCATTTTACTGTTTTCCTTTTGCATTCATAATTAGCACCCAAAATAAAACTAGGAGGATAAAACCCAATGGCATGGGATTGTAAATGACAGGGTGGTGGGATCCCAAATAGAATGTGGAATAAAAGGCAAAATCATTAAATTAGTATAATACACCTAATGTACAAAAGTTATCAAAATTATGAGTGTAAATTACTAGGATCAGTTCCAAGATTTCCATGTGGCAGAGAGAGTGCATGCTTTCCTTACAGTTTGGGGTCAAAAGGTCAGTTGTTCACGACTTTAAGAATACCTCCTTGAAATGCACATGGTAGTGTCTGTCCAGCAAAAACCACATCCCTTTTGTTTCCTTTGTATTTCTTTATTTCGCTACTAGCAAGCCTCTGGGGAAACAATATATACAATTAAATATGATCTGTCGGTGACCAGCACTGACCAAGGGTGGGTTAGGACCCGCACCGGAGAATCAGGAGACAGCGAGAAGAGACCTCTCGGAGGCAGTTTTTCTGGGAACAGTCTGATGAGGACTGAAGCCAATTTTATTCAAACCTTTTCCAAGTTATGTACCATTTTCTATACCCTCCAGCAGTGTGATAATCACTTGCTAGGGGCGTACAAGTTCCGTGCTTTACAAACCATGCATCACAAGACCATCACGAGACTTGCAAGTTTCGAGCAAACAATTCGAACTCCATGATGCCTGACGTGCTTCACAAAACTCACATCAAGGTCACAGGTGCACAATTTCTATTGTTCAAAATGTCTTCCATAGTGTTCAATAAATCATTCATATTATACTCTTTGTTCTAAACCCTGATTAATACAAAAAACTTTTCTGATTTAACTCTAGGTTCAATCCAAGTTCACTGACTCCAAATATTTTTAACGATTAATATTATCAACTTAACAGTATACTATAATCTATAAGTTTACTTAAATGACTTAGCTGTTAGTTATACTATTATCCTATTACGATTTAACGTAATGCCTTATACTCAGTTAAAACTCATTCTTAAACTACCAAACTTTACTATAATTCATATGAGTTTCATATGTCTAAACTTTAATTTTTATATGATCTAGTGATTGGACTTTAATACTATGCTATATCCTATTAAGCTAACACCTTATCATTAAATCTTATAATTATCATTAACGTATGATTTTTAAAATCCTAACACCATAATTCTCATTCTATTCTAGTAAAACGACGACTTTAACCCAAAACTTAAATATTTTTTCCTAGTATATTAATACATGGCTATATGTAAAATTTCCTATTGTCATATTAGAAGGAAAACAGCATCATTGGGAAAATTTCGGTATACTAATCAAAGGATCTTAAAATTGTCCTACAGGAATAGGAACTAAAGTCATAATCTGAGAAAAGGAAACTTAAAAGCTTAAACAAAACTTAAAAGTTTTCTATGAATGCTTATTACTGTTTAAATCTTTTTGATGGAAATTGTATCATCTTAAATGTATGTTTTTTTGTTTTGTTTTGTTTTGTTTTGTTTTTGGTTTGTTTGTTTTTGAGTTGGAGTCTCACTCGGTCGCCCAGACTGGAATGCAGTGGCCGCTCCTGCCCACCGCAGCCTCGACCTGCTGGGCTCCGGTAATCCTTCCGCCTCAGCCTTTTCCGAGTAGCCGGAATTACAGGAACGCGCTACCACGCCCGGCTGATTTTTTGATTTATTGTAGAGATGAGGTCTCGCTGCCCAGGCGGGCCTTGAACCCGCGGGCTCAGGCAATCCACTCACCTCAGCCTCCCAAAGGCGCGGGATTACAGGCTGAGCCACTGAGCCCGGCTTTAATGTATGTTTTATCCAAACAAGTCTATTCTAAAAATCAAATAGTAGCTGTCACACTCTTGGATAATGGGCTGCACGGTTACCATGACAATGACCTTGGGCTGAAGCAAACGGAATTTCCGCATGTAACAAAACTAGAAAAATGTCCTGCCTGGCTAGAGGCAGGGCAATAAAACTATTATGATAATTTAGTTTCTAATCTTAATCCTAGGAGAAACTGCCTTTGGGAACAAGAGCTGACTAACCAGTCTACAAGGAAATAGAAGTTTAAAAATATCTAGAAAAAAGTACAACTTAGAAGGGACAAGGTCATATAAAATAATTCTACTGTGCAAATTTCCATCAGGTGTATAGAGATTTACTTATAAATTTTCCTGCCATGTATGCACACTGGTCACTAATCACGTGCCAATATTATAGGTATAACTGATATCCTATATCAGAGGCGATCTTCCAGATGGGCCTTTACAGGCCTCAGCCATGTAGCTATAGATATTGGCTCCCAACAATGATCCATCCTAAACATATTTGAATTTTAGAGACAACTGTGATATTTTTAAAAACTCATCTTCCTACTGCTTATTCATTTATTTAATGCCAATTAATATCCCCTTGATGTGTTATTTTTTCATTCTCAGCTGAGGGCGGGCTCAGTAGCGCCGCCTGTCACCTCAGCAGTTTGGGAGGCCAAGGCGACTGGACTGCCTCTGCCTGAGGGTTTGAGAACACCACAGGCAAATTGGCGTGACCTGCTCTCTACAATAAAATTTAAAAATTAGCCAGGGGTGGTAGGGCACCTGCAGTTCTGGGTACATTGAAGTCTGAGGCGGCAGGATCACCATAGCTCAGCAGGTTGACATGGGGTGACCATGAGAGTGCCACTGCACTGCAGCCTGGGCTACAGAAAAAGACTCCCAACTCAAAAAAATAAATTCTCAGCCGGGCTTGGTGGCTCAGCCTTTAATCCCGCGCCTCTGGGAGTCTGAGGTGAGTGGTTTGCCTGAGCCCGCGGGTTCGAGACCCACCTGGGCAGGCGAGACCTCATCTCTACAATAAATCAAAAAGAATTAACTGGGCGTGGTAGCGCGCACCTGTAATTCCGGCTACTCGGAAGGCTGAGGCGGAAGGATCGCCGGAGCCCAGCAGATCGAGGCTGCGGTGGCCGGGAACGGCCACTGCACTCCAGTCTGGGTGACAGAATGAGACTCCAACTTAAAAAAAAAAAATGGAAATATGTATTAGTATTCAGTAGGTTAGTACTGAGTGAAGTATCGGTGAATGAAGAAAATCAAAGAAATACACAAGTTGTATAATTCCATTTCTATGAAATGTCCGGAGTTGGCCAACATGTAGAGACAAAAAGTAGGTTATGGGTTGACCAAGACTGAGGGTAAGGAAACTGACCACCCCAAATCGCACACTCGCTCTCCATGAATATAGGGTGTCTTTTTTTTTTTTTTGAGTTGGAGTCTTGCTCCGTCACCCAGAATAGAGAGCAGTGACACACTCCCAGCCACCGTTGCCTCGACCTGCTGGTCTCAGGCGATACTTCCGCCTCAGCCTTCCAAGTAGTTGAAACTAAAGGCG
>NW_007190848.1:4421-5397 GCF_000164805.1 Carlito syrichta
CAGGCTGAGTTACCGAGCCCAGCAAGAAATATTTTTTAAGGATCATGTATGAATTTAGACTGTATCTCAAAAGTATTGATCTCTTAGACAAGATCATATGTATATACTACACTATTCTTTATCTTGAGGGCATGTGACTCTACATACATATGCATGTAGCATACGTACACATGTGTATTCATATTTGGAGGTGTTTTCTAAATAGGAAGAGGCAATGAACCAACCATGTTGTTCTTTCAGACTTGATCCCCAAAACTTTTCCTTTCTTCCATTTATGGTGGAATCTAGGAAAGAAAATACCGTCATTAATAGAAGCTGATAATGACACATGAATACAAGAACTTTGTACTTGAAAATTAATCTATGGGATTTTTGGCTGTGTCTATTACCAAAATCGCTACTCTTTAATCATAAAACACAAACAAGGAAATATGATCCTTGTCTGTCCCGCAGGTTTAGCTCATGTGAGAAAAAAGTCTAATCAATAGTCTGCAAATGAGTACAAAAATATAGTTAGAATGAATAAGACCTAGTATTCGATTGAGAAAAGGCTGGCTATAAAAAACAACATTCTCTATTTTAAAATATCGAAAAGAGTGGAATGAGAATACTCTTTGCATAAAGAAATAATAAATGCTTGAGGTGATACACATCCCAATTGCACTGATTTGATGATTAATCCTTGTATGCATGTATCCAACATCACATGTGCCCCATAAATTTATAAATCTAACACATAATTCATGTACCCATAATTAAGTATAAAAAATTAAAAATTGAGGTCTATATAAAATTCAATGTAGTCTAATCAATTAAACAGTATTTAGTCATTATTTAATAGTTTGGGGGTATTTTTTAATTCTGCATTCTCAGGGTCTTAAAAATTATTTGTCCTTTAAATGTATTCGAAATTTTAAGTCAGTTATATTGAGAGATATCTGACAGGGCTTGTTTCGTCCATTTTTTTTTTTTTTTT
>NW_007190849.1:0-627 GCF_000164805.1 Carlito syrichta
ACCTCAAACTACAGTAGATTCTTGTGGGCGGGCAAGTCCAAGTTGGGATGTTGGGTTGTGAAGATTCCACATTTTTGAGAGGTCTTGTGAAGAGGAACCAGGAATCTTGGATTCCATTCCCAAAAAACATTATGGGAGTCTTTCTCTTGATATCCAATCAACTGGAATTCACGTTCAGCAAGAACTGTCTCAGCATCCTGCACATTGAAGCGGGAAGCTGGGTAATGGAAGTCGTTTTATACAGGAAACTACACGTAATATTGCTAAGGAAGCATAAGGAGTCTTCGTTACTTTAGTCCTCAATCCCAAAAACTACAGACCATCTACCTAAGAGGTAACCAAGTATCAGGTTTTTGAAGTTGGAATCTCTGTATTGCTAGTCCTCACATACAGGAAACGTCACTGCCTATTGCTAAGTAAGAATAAAGAATCTGCGTTACTCGTGTCCTCAATCACAAAAAAATTTCACGTCGCCTTGCTATGGGCTAAACACGAATCAGGGTGTTTTAAGCATGAATCTGGAAAATGTAGTCCTCATATACAGGCAACTATATGACTGTTAGCTAAGAATGAAAAAGGATCTGGGTCACACGAATTCTCAATCCCAAAAATCTACAGGGCATCTTG
>NW_007190850.1:0-654 GCF_000164805.1 Carlito syrichta
CCAGTGAAGCGGGAAGCTGGGTAATGGGAGTCGTTTTATACAGGAAACTACACGTAATATTGCTAAGGAAGCATAAGGAGTCTTGGTTACTTTAGTCCTCAATCCCAAAAACTACAGACCATCTCCCTAAGAGGTAACCAAGTATCAGGTTTTTGAAGTTGGAATCTCTGTATTGCTAGTCCTCACATACAGGAAACGTCACTGCCTATTGCTAAGTAAGAATAAAGAATCTGCGTTACTCGTGTCCTCAATCACAAAAAAATTTGAAGTCGCCTTGCTATGGGCTAAACACGAATCAGGGTGTTTTAAACATGAATCTGGAAAATGTAGTCCTCATATACAGGCAACTATATGATTGTTAGCTAAGAATGAAAAAGGAATCTGGGTCACACGAGTTCTCAATCCCAAAAATCTACAGGGCATCTTGGAAAGGCCTAAAAAAGAATCAGAGTTTCGAAGCAGGATCTATGTAATGAGAGTCCTAATATACAGGAAAATACACGGCCCCTTGCTAAGGAAGAAAACGAGTCGGGGTTATAGAAGTCTTCAGTCCTAAAAATCACCAGGCCATCTGCTGTGGGCTAAACATGAATCAGGGTTTAGAAGATGCAACATCGGTAATAGCAGTCCTCATATACAGAATCTACATGATCT
>NW_007190851.1:0-784 GCF_000164805.1 Carlito syrichta
CTTACTATCTGACTAAGATACGACATTTCTGGCATTTAGCTGAAGGTAAATATTAACTTAATTATCAAGGTATAGTATTTTAACCTCATTTTAGCCTATTTGCCTGTATTTCCAAAAAAGTGGCTTGTTTTACTTCTTTTATCGCAGTATAGGAGGTCATATCATGGTAAGCATGAATTTGGTTTTGAGAAAAATTTGGTTTCCTACATGCAGCCATGTGAATGTACGTTATTCATATTTCGTCATTTTCTGATGACTCTCAAATATGTTTTTGAAACTCGTGGATGAACATTTGTACGGTTTTGAGAACGTAGCTCTGAAACTATGATGTCATAACTATTATAGTCCATCTCTTTTCTTTACATAGGGGATGATTTCTCTCAAATGTATTCCTAAGATTGCAGTTTCTATACTGTAGGCTGTTAGCACATGAACAGCTAACCCCACAGTGTTTCACAATTGTAAAGCCTAACTCACACTTCTAACAGTATAAACATACGCAATGCCTCTTTCTTCATGATTTTTCCAACATTATTCACGTTCCATTTTTCAATGTTTTTTAAAATTTTATTTTGTGGCTTGATTGTTAGAGTCAGAGTCTAACTCTGTCGCACAGAGTACACGGTCACAGACACTGCAGCCTCCAACTCCTGGGCTCGGGCCACTCTTCCAGCTCAGCCTTCCAAGTGTCTGGAACTTTGTTGAGCTCAGGAGAAACGAACTGAACGTGCACCACAGGGAGGAGAGTTTGATGGCACCTTTTTTTTCCAAGTTGATGGGCGGG
>NW_007190852.1:0-806 GCF_000164805.1 Carlito syrichta
CGACCTGGAAATTACAATAGTGAATTCATATGAAATTTAAAACAATCATGAAGAGCCGAAAGAATCCTTATCAAAAGATACACAGCAGGAACTCTCACTTTCCGCATTTGAAACTTTAGTATAAGTTTACAATAATCAAAACAGCCTGGTATTGCTACTGGAAAAGGTCCATAGGCTGATGGGTCAGGACAGAGAGTGAAATCCTCAAATTCTCACCGAACTCATCTTTGAAGGAACCTCCAGGACCACTGGGGAATGGAGAACCTATTCAGTACATGTTGCTGGGAAAAGTCTGACTACATGAACAAGATTCAAACAGGACCCCTCATTATCACCATACACATTAACTCTCAATGGATCAAAGAGCTAAACGTAAAACAACAAATTATAATCATCACAGAAACACAGGAGACTCCTTTATGAAAACTGGAACCGGCAGCTACTCTCTTCAGCTCCCTCAATACCCATAACTTAAAAACAATGTTAGACACTTGGGATCGTACCAAACGAATTAACTTCTGCAAAATACAAGACACCATCAAAATAGCAAGCAGACAGCCCCCGAATGGGACAGACTATTCTCCAGCTATGTATCTGACAACGTGATAACATCTGTGAGCTACAAGAAAATCAAACACTCAGAAAAAGAGACAAACAATCCCGTTAAAAAGTGGCAAAAATACATGATTGGACACTTCAAATAGAAGAGATGTGGGAAGCCAGGATACACATGAAAACGTGCTCAGCCTCACTCATCATCAAAGAAATGCAAAGGAAAACCACATTGAACTACCACGTAACCCCTG
>NW_007190853.1:0-868 GCF_000164805.1 Carlito syrichta
GATTGGACACTTCAATAGAAGAGATGTGGGAAGCCAGGAGACACATGAAATCGTGCTCAGCCTCACTCATCATCAGAGAAATGCAAAGGAAAACCACATTGAACTACCACGTAACCCCTGTAAGAACGGCCTTCATTAATAACACAAACAATATCAGATGCTGGAAAAGATTTGGGGGAAGAAAATGCTTCTGCACTGCATGTGGACTGAAAAGTAGAGCAACATCTTTGGAAATCAGTGTGGCGGTTTCTAAAGGGACAAGAAATTGACCTACCATGTGACCCTGTAATTCCCCTGGTGGGAACAAACCTGGAGGAACTCAGATCTTTTACAGAAAGATATCTGCACAAGCATGCTTATTGCAGCTCTAATCACATTTGAAAAAAACCTAACACCAACCATGTCGCCTTCAAAGCTGGAATGGATAAAATGAATGTGGAACATACACAAAATGGAATGTTATGCATCCCTGACAAGTGACAGGTATAAGGATTTTGCAGAAAGCTTGATGAATATGAATTAGGTCATTTTCCGTGAATTATCACTATAACAAAGAATAGAGATCCAAATGTTCTCCCTCCTGAGCTGCACTTGATCGATTAGAGTGCTAGAAGAAAGTGATTGGCAGTAGTAGAAAACGGTTTTGGGGTAGGGGTGGGATTGGCTGTGGAGTTATATTGTTAACGGAGGGAGGGGCAGACCTCACCATCCAGGGACCATGCATAATCAATGTTTGAATATCTAACTCTGAATTGTACCCCATATTGTGCAACAATTAAAAAAAAAAATAAATACTTAAATAAAAGCTGTAAAACGTGCAACCTGACTTGTATTTTGCTATCTTTCTATTTTTTTTTTTTTTAACTTT
>NW_007190854.1:0-907 GCF_000164805.1 Carlito syrichta
GAAATCAGTGTGGCGGTTTCTAAAGGGACAAGAAATTGACCTACCATGTGACCCTGTAATTCCCCTGGTGGGAACAAACCTGGAGGAACTCAGATCTTTTACAGAAAGATATCTGCACAAGCATGCTTATTGCAGGTCTAATCACATTTGAAAAAAACCTGACACCAACCATGTCGCCTTCAAAGCTGGAATGGATAAAATGAATGTGGAACATACACAAAATGGAATGTTATGCATCCCTGAGAAGTGACAGGTATAAGGATTTTGCAGAAAGCTTGATGAATATGAATTAGGTCATTTTCCGTGAATTATCACTATAACAAAGAATAGAGATCCAAATGTTCTCCCTCCTGAGCTGCACTTGATCGATTAGAGTGCTAGAAGAAAGTGATTGGCAGTAGTAGAAAACGGTTTTGGGGTAGGGGTGGGATTGGCTGTGGAGTTATATTGTTAACGGAGGGAGGGGCAGACCTCACCATCCAGGGACCATGCATAATCAATGTTTGAATATCTAACTCTGAATTGTACCCCATATTGTGCAACAATTAAAATAAAATAAATACATAAATAAAAGCTGTAAAACGTGCAACTGACTGTATTTGCTCTCTTCTATTTTTTTTTTTTTTAACTTTTTTCATCTAAAGATAGTTGCAGTCCAGGGTTGGGGATAGAAATGTTCCTTTGAAGGGATTGATTTCTACGAAGGGCGCACGACTCCCATTATAACTTCCTTTCCTATTCATACGTGAGAATCCATTGTACATTTGGTTTCAACTTTGAAACTACTACATTTCTCACATAAATGCTGAATGTTTTATTCTGCACAAATTGAAACGTGTTGACTTTCCAGACGTGTATCATCCTCAGTCAACTTCACATTGAGGATCAGAGTACCTATGTTGCTATG
>NW_007190855.1:0-876 GCF_000164805.1 Carlito syrichta
CTCTAATCACATTTGAAAAAACCTGACACCAACCATGTAGCCGTTCAAAGCTGGAATGGATAAAATGAATGTGGAACATACACAAAATGGAATGTTATGCATCCCTGACAATTGACAGGTATAAGGATTTTGCAGAAAGCTTGATGAATATGAATTAGGTCATTTTCCGTGAATTATCACTATAACAAAGAATAGAGATCCAAATGTTCTCCCTCGTGAGCTGCACTTGATCGATTAGAGTGCTAGAAGAAAGTGATTGGCAGTAGTAGAAAACGGTTTTGGGGTAGGGGTGGGATTGGCTGTGGAGTTATATTGTTAACGGAGGGAGGGGCAGACCTCACCATCCAGGGACCATGCATAATCAATGTTTGAATATCTAACTCTGAATTGTACCCCATATTGTGCAACAATTAAAATAAAATAAATACATAAATAAAAGCTGTAAAACGTGCAACTGACTGTATTTGCTTTCTTCTATTTTTTTTTTTTTAACTTTTTTCATCTAAAGATAGTTGCAGTCCAGGGTTGGGGATAGAAATGTTCCTTTGAAGGGATTGATTTCTACGAAGGGCGCACGACTCCCATTATAACTTCCTTTCCTATTCATACGTGAGAATCCATTGTACATTTGGTTTCAACTTTGAAACTACTACATTTCTCACATAAATGCTGAATGTTTTATTCTGCACAAATTGAAACGTGTTGACTTTCCAGACGTGTATCATCCTCAGTCAACTTCACATTGAGGATCAGAGTACCTATGTTGCTATTCAGAAGACAGAATGCATAATAAATCTTAACAATATCAAAGGAAAAATTGTAGAATAATTTAACATATATTTTTCCTTTCTTAAAACTTTTGTACATATTCTTGGG
>NW_007190856.1:0-783 GCF_000164805.1 Carlito syrichta
GAGAAGTGACAGGTATAAGGATTTGCAGAAAGCTTGATGAATATGAATTAGGTCATTTTCCGTGAATTATCACTATAACAAAGAATAGAGATCCAAATGTTCTCCCTCCTGAGCTGCACTTGATCGATTAGAGTGCTAGAAGAAAGTGATTGGCAGTAGTAGAAAACGGTTTTGGGGTAGGGGTGGGATTGGCTGTGGAGTTATATTGTTAACGGAGGGAGGGGCAGACCTCACCATCCAGGGACCATGCATAATCAATGTTTGAATATCTAACTCTGAATTGTACCCCATATTGTGCAACAATTAAAATAAAATAAATACATAAATAAAAGCTGTAAAACGTGCAACTGACTGTATTTGCTTTCTTCTATTTTTTTTTTTTTTAACTTTTTTCATCTAAAGATATTTGCAGTCCAGGGTTGGGGATAGAAATGTTCCTTTGAAGGGATTGATTTCTACGAAGGGCGCACGACTCCCATTATAACTTCCTTTCCTATTCATACGTGAGAATCCATTGTACATTTGGTTTCAACTTTGAAACTACTACATTTCTCACATAAATGCTGAATGTTTCATTCTGCACAAATTGAAACCTGTTGACTTTCCAGACGTGTATCATCCTCAGTCAACTTCACATTGAGGATCAGAGTACCTATGTTGCTATCAGAAGACAGAATGCATAATAAATCTTAACAATATCAAAGGAAAAATTGTAGAATAATTTAACATATATTTTTCCTTTCTTAAAACTTTTGTACATATTCTTGGGACACGCTGTATTTT
>NW_007190857.1:0-793 GCF_000164805.1 Carlito syrichta
TTCCGTGAATTTATCACTATAACAAAGAATAGAGATCCAAATGTTCTCCCTCTGAGCTGCACTTGATCGATTAGAGTGCTAGAAGAAAGTGATTGGCAGTAGTAGAAAACGGTTTTGGGGTAGGGGTGGGATTGGCTGTGGAGTTATATTGTTAACGGAGGGAGGGGCAGACCTCACCATTCAGGGACCATGCATAATCAATGTTTGAATATCTAACTCTGAATTGTACCCCATATTGTGCAACAATTAAAATAAAATAAATACATAAATAAAAGCTGTAAAACGTGCAACTGACTGTATTTGCTTTCTTCTATTTTTTTTTTTTTAACTTTTTTCATCTAAAGATAGTTGCAGTCCAGGGTTGGGGATAGAAATGTTCCTTTGAAGGGATTGATTTCTACGAAGGGCGCACGACTCCCATTATAACTTCCTTTCCTATTCATACGTGAGAATCCATTGTACATTTGGTTTCAACTTTGAAACTACTACATTTCTCACATAAATGCTGAATGTTTTCTTCTGCACAAATTGAAACGTGTTGACTTTCCAGACGTGTATCATCCTCAGTCAACTTCACATTGAGGATCAGAGTACCTATGTTGCTATTCAGAAGACAGAATGCATAATAAATCTTAACAATATCAAAGGAAAAATTGTAGAATAATTTAACATATATTTTTCCTTTCTTAAAACTTTTGTACATATTCTTGGGACACGCTGTATTTTCTGCTGGTGAATTTTAACTTAAACATACAGATATGCAACCCCTACTCAAAAGGTACCCCTGCCTATT
>NW_007190858.1:0-1389 GCF_000164805.1 Carlito syrichta
CCTCCTGAGCTGCACTTGATCGATTAGAGTGCTAGAAGAAAGTGAATGGCAGTAGTAGAAAACGGTTTTGGGGTAGGGGTGGGATTGGCTGTGGAGTTATATTGTTAACGGAGGGAGGGGCAGACCTCACCATCCAGGGACCATGCATAATCAATGTTTGAATATCTAACTCTGAATTGTACCCCATATTGTGCAACAATTAAAATAAAATAAATACATAAATAAAAGCTGTAAAACGTGCAACTGACTGTATTTGCTTTCTTCTATTTTTTTTTTTTTTAACTTTTTTCATCTAAAGATAGTTGCAGTCCAGGGTTGGGGATAGAAATGTTCCTTTGAAGGGATTGATTTCTACGAAGGGCGCACGACTCCCATTATAACTTCCTTTCCTATTCATACGTGAGAATCCATTGTACATTTGGTTTCAACTTTGAAACTACTACATTTCTCACATAAATGCTGAATGTTTTCTTTGCACAAATTGAAACGTGTTGACTTTCCAGACGTGTATCATCCTCAGTCAACTTCACATTGAGGATCAGAGTACCTATGTTGCTATTCAGAAGACAGAATGCATAATAAATCTTAACAATATCAAAGGAAAAATTGTAGAATAATTTAACATATATTTTTCCTTTCTTAAAACTTTTGTACATATTCTTGGGACACGCTGTATTTTCTGCTGGTGAATTTTAACTTAAACATACAGATATGCAACCCCTACTCAAAAGGTACCCCTGCCTATTTGAAGGAAATGTAAAGTGATATATCCCTCGTATTTTAAACCAATTTCTATTTTTCAAAGTGTATTTCCACTGAATCCCCGAGGATTTTCTCTACCTAAGACATAATGGTGTACTCTGCAACAATGTCTCAGATTAATGTGATACTTTTTACCGACAAGCCTTGAAAATCATGCACACACACAAAAAGAGACCACTGGGAGCCCTATGTTTAGAAACCAAAATAACATGGAGATTTAGAAAGAAGAATTTGGGCTCCTCATTCATATAAAAATTTAGATAATCGAAAATTCTAGAAAACTGACTTTGATGTTACTGAGGCGATGTTCAAATCCTGAGAGACAAACGGCTCAACGGCTGGAAAATGATATGAAAAACATGCAGAAGTGTCTAAACCACAGAAAGTGATGAAATATTATTAGGTTGTGCTATGACCAAACTCCAACAAGTCTCTGTGAGCATAGTAATGAAAGACTACATCGTGAGGAACCCCCTCAGGGACCACCCACTGTGGGAGCTTTTCTGTCCTCTCAATAACTTCTGCGTGAAAACAAAAAGACAACATTGCCCACTGGATCCTTGAACGGCCACTTACCCCTGAAGACGTTTTCGGATAGGTGTGAACACCTTGCTCCCTTCAATTCTT
>NW_007190859.1:0-837 GCF_000164805.1 Carlito syrichta
TACTCAAAAGGTACCCTGCCTATTGAAAGAAATGTAAAGTGATATATCCCTCGTATTTTAAACCAATTTCTATTTTTCAAAGTGTATTTCCACTGAATCCCCGAGGATTTTCTCTACATAAGACATAATGGTGTACTCTGCAACAATGTCTCAGATTAATGTGATACTTTTTACCGACAAGCCTTGAAAATCATGCACACACACAAAAAGAGACCACTGGGAGCCCTATGTTTAGAAACCAAAATAACATGGAGATTTAGAAAGAAGAATTTGGGCTCCTCATTCATATAAAAATTTAGATAATCGAAAATTCTAGAAAACTGACTTTGATGTTACTGAGGCGATGTTCAAATCCTGAGAGACAAACGGCTCAACGGCTGGAAAATAATATGAAAAACATGCAGAAGTGTCTAAACCACAGAAAGTGATGAAATATTATTAGGTTGTGCTATGACCAAACTCCAACAAGTCTCTGTGAGCATAGTAATGAAAGACTACATCGTGAGGAACCCCCTCAGGGACCACCCACTGTGGGAGCTTTTCTGTCCTCTCAATAACTTCTGCGTGAAAACAAAAAGACAACATTGCCCACTGGATCCTTGAACGGCCACTTACCCCTGAAGACGTTTTCGGATAGGTGTGAACACCTTGCTTCCTTCAATTCTTGGGAATGAAAATCCACGATGTCTTCCGCTCTTGTCAGAGCACTGTACATAAATCCTTGATACTGAAGGCTTGCTCAGTCGTCAAGGTCCCGCCCATTATGATGTCACCGTTCTGAGGCTGATGTCATGATTGGCAAGCTGACATGCTTGCTTTCCTGACTTTGCTCACATC
>NW_007190860.1:0-816 GCF_000164805.1 Carlito syrichta
TGACTTCTTCGGCATCCATATCTCCTTTAATGCCCTCTGAATCCAGTGTGATGATTCTTATTTTGCAAATGAGGAAACTGAGGCTTCGAGAGTTAAGAGACTTTTGCAAGGTCTCCAGCTGCTGTTGGGCAGGACATTAGGGTCACAGGCCATGAGCATCCTCTCCAGGCAAAAGGGAGTATTTGTGGGCCTGCTGGGCATGCCAGAGAGCTGTGGGCCACAGGAAGAGTTAATGGAGACCCTGTCTAAGGACACAGCAGTCAGTCAGTCAGTCCATTCTTGCTCCCTCTCCCGCCTGATCCTCTTCAGTTCCTCAGTCACCCCTCCTGCCAGATCCCTGTTCTGTCCCCTATAAACAAGCCACCCTAGGAGTGCCCAACCTTGCCTGCATGTCACAGTCCCTGGGGAATTGCAAAGACTATCAGCAACCCCCCCCCCCCCATTCTACTCCAGAGATGAAACTTAGCTGGTCTACAGGGGGGTCTGGGCTTTTGACAGCTGAGCATCACTGAATGAGGTTGGTGCAGGGCAGGGTCAAGTGTTCCGGCTCATGGTGGTCATGATGGGGTGTGAAGACGGGGCCTGCTGTGTTCCCACGGCCTGCTCAGCCCTGTACTGGCTGCTTTTGGTTCTGCAGAAACAATGTCATTTCTCTTTCCCTCCATGCCTCCTGATTTGAGGTAATGATTGTGGGATGTTGCGGGCACTTATACCGTGACTCTCACTTGTACTAGTCTGTGATCTCAGACCGGTCATCTTCACCTCTCTGTGCCTCCGTTCCACTTCCTCCTCTGGACATGGGGCTAATAACACCGG
>NW_007190861.1:0-1236 GCF_000164805.1 Carlito syrichta
AGGAAGCTCGTTGAAAAGGACCTCCGTTCCCCAATCACTTATAGCATCAGAGATAAAATCTGATTTCACAGCTGGGCTGGTAGACCTTGGACCCACCCTGGCTTCATTAAATGCAAAGCACTACATTGCAGTGATGGAAAGATAAAAAAAGATGTCTACAACAAACAGCTAATCCAAAAAGCTTGGCAATATAGGGACACTCTGTCTCTACAAAAATACAAATAAAGAAGTAGCCGGGTGTGGTGGTATGTTTGTGGTCCCAGCTAGTCTGGAGGCTGAGTCAGGAGAATCCTTTGAGCCCAGGGGTTCAAGGCTATGATTACACCACTGCACTTCTGTTTGGATGACAGAGTGAGACCCTGTCTCTAAAACAAATTACAAAACAAGGAAGGAAGGAAGGGAGGGAGGGAGGGAGGGAGGGAAGGAATGAAATAAGGAGGAAGGGAGGGAGGGAAGGAGAGAGGGAAAGAAAGGAAGGAAAGGAGGGAGGGAGGGAGGGAAGGAGAGAGGGATAGAAAGGAAAGAAGAAAGGAAGGAAGGGAGGGAGAGAAGGAGGGAGGGAGGGAGGGACGGTGAGAGGCGGAAGGGAGGGAGAGAGGAAAGAAAGAAAGAAAAGGAAAAGAAAAGAAAGGAAGTAAGAACAAGTCAAAAGTCTAAAACACCCAGAAAGACAAGCAGGCAAGCTCACCTTGCAGGGAGGCCCTGTGTGCTGAGAACTTTTCCTGGCACCACCCCCAGTGTGTCTGGGGTTTTGGGAACAGCAGTCCCAACACATGCACCATGGGAACGGAATAGCAGTCCCAACATATGCATTCAAAGTGGCCCCATCCAGTTTGAATCAGGGCCCAGGACACAGGACTCTTCTGCCATGGAATATGCTTATCTGCCCGGGACCTTCTATGGATTCTGCTTGGATAATCCCATGGGACAACCCGAGGCTGCCACTCAGGGACATAAGCCTGCTGGCCCAGGCTTTCAGAAAATAGCTCTCCCTGCTACAGTGGAGACAGGTCACTTATTGTCTCTCACACCCAGGAGCAGCAATTCTTGTTTGGGTCTCAAAAGGTGCTCTTCAGAAATATTTGCTTGAATTTTACTGCTCGAGGGGTTCATGATTGAAAACAGCTGCTCATAAATGTATGTGCTGCCCCAAAGTGATGCCATAGATAAGCCATCCTTGTGAACTTCAAAATGGAACTATGCATGGGGTCATGAAGAAAATAAACACTAAGAAAC
>NW_007190862.1:0-669 GCF_000164805.1 Carlito syrichta
CTTCATCCTCAACCTCCTGGTCTCAGGTGATCCTTCCACCTCAGCCTCTGGAGTAGCTGGATGACAGGTGGACACCATCACATCTGGCTATTTTTTTAGAATTTTTACAGAGATGAGGTCTCACTTTGTTTCCCAGGTTGGTCTCGAACTTCTGAGCTCAATCAATCCTCCCACCTTGGCCTCCCAAAGTGCTGAGATTACAGATATGAGCCATTTTACCTGGCCCATCACAATATTTATGAGAATGAAACAGGGGAATCAGCCTAAACGTCTCAAAGAAAAGGATTAAGTAGACTTGTATCAAATCACCCAAAGGAAAAAATATGCAGGCATTAAAAACCAAATTTCAAACAATTTAGCAATCTGAACACGTTTATATCATAATGCTGAGTAAGAAAATATGGAAACTGACTACATTTAATCCCAATCCTGAAAAAAATTTTGTACATATATATATAATTATATATGCATGTATGTGTGTATTTAAAAAATGAAACTTCTGATGATCACTAAGCCTGACCCCCTCGAGTAACTAGACACAGTGTAGTTGTCACCGTGGTGTGTGTGTGTGTGTGTGTGTGTGTGTGTGAGTGTGTGTGTGGCAAAGTCCCAGGACCATCTGTCTTCCCTCAAGCCATCATGACAGTTTCATTGGTATAAATGGGCATC